>NW_004955481.1:10319583-10322695 GCF_000276665.1 Chinchilla lanigera
TATACATATGTACATAATTTTCCCCTTCTTTATTTTCTCTTTTTCCTCATCCTAGTTAAAATTTATGATAAATACATTTACATGCTTTTCTCTTGTTATTCTCTTTTGTTATAAGGGTCTTAGCTATGAACCTGGGAGTGGGTGAGAAAAGGTATTACTTTTCCTTTCCTTCCATTTGTACCCAGATTTTTCTCTGGTTCCAAAGGTCCTTTTTAATAACTATTTCAGTGAAAAACATTCCCAGACTCTTTTGTATAGCATTCAAAAATGTTAACAATTTGGACCCAGATTACGTACTTTGCAATGCAGACTCCTCAGGTACATCCGCCTGTGACTTCATCCTAATACTGTGATGTGGAGAGACACGAGCTTTGGAGAGAGTTGGGCGTTGTAAAGGAGAAAAATTAATGTCTTTTCCTTACCCACTGCAAGCTTCATGACACCCTAATAGTGACAGGTTTTTTTTTTAGTGACAGATTAAAATGAGTGAAAAATGATAATTATCTAACCAAAGATTTATGTGTCACAAGAACCTTCAGAAATCAAAACCAAATGATCCAAGGAAAATGGTGTATTTTTATGCTTAGATTTGATGAACAAAGGACAGCCATGTAAAAGTAGGATTAGATAAAAGAGAGTATGACCTAGTGGTAATAAACTGGGGTAGGGGCAGTTAGCAGGGTCTGTTTGTTCAGATTTCTCTGGGCTCCCTGGTATAGGGCAAGATCCCATTGGAATGAAGATTTTTTGGCCTACTTTTGGAGAGGTAGGTCAGATCATCTTTAGCGGGGGAAGAAGAAGGTCAGAGAAAGAGAAGGTTAGAGAGGCTTTTCTGCTTCTATGGTTTCCTCAGTTTCCTTCAGCTTAAAGTACTCAGCATGTCAAGCGCCGTATTTGGTGTAGAGTTTCCTGAAATTCGTCAGTATGGTTCCCTCTTACCAAATGTGTGACCGTGGGCGAGTCACTCTATCTGTTGGAGCCTTGGTATCTTCACTTAAACTGTGTCCCTTTCTGGGATCCACTTAGGTAGGGTGTTTTGAGGCAGGACAAAAGGCAGTGAAACACAACTTGCTTTAGGATCCCTAAGAGCATCAAGGGAGAGAAAGGATATTTTTTATGCTGTAAGGGATAGAAAAGTTAATTTTCCCTCTACTCTGAGTTCTTAGTTGAGAAAGACCATTTTTAAAGAAACAGATCAAGAGGAAAAGAAAAGCAAATCTAATACTATATATACCTCATACATATGTGGGAGATTTCCAGGGAAGAGTGACTAAGAGGTGCCTTAAATACCATCTACTAAAACACAGTAAAAAGCATGTGGGGAGGACTCATTTATGATAGTCCTAACTTTTCCTAAGTTCAGTAAGTAAGTCAAGGCAAGTTTTATTATGTAAATATAAGTTGATGACTTCTCCATTGATTGAGTTTTTGTGATTTGGTCATCTTTCTCTTCCTAGTGCAGAGACAGATTCCACTCCCAACAGAATTTCCTCTGTGGATGGAAATTTCTCTTACAAATCAGTACTTTCCCTTTTTTCAGAGCAACCTCTGTGTCCACTGTTTCCTAAAATAACCAGCTCAGAATAACCCTTTCTCTAAAGAGGCGTACTTGGGGTGGCATGTTCTGGTCTCTTAGTCATATTTTGGAGTGGTGTGTCCAGAACCTCATCAATACATAGGGTTTTTTTCTCAACAACTCTGTAATATGGAAACTATTTTATTGCTAAAGAAAATGAAGCTAAGAATGTAATAGATTTTCCTAGGGTCTCACTTTGTGGTAAGATGGACTGTTGTTTCAGTTCTTCACTCCCTTTCAGCAGTTGGCTAGTACATCTACTTCTTGCCATCGGACAGTGTGGTGTGTGTTGTCACCTTGTGACTTAAGGCTCAAGCATGGAACTTGATTTGGTTCATGATCAAGCAAAGCATTGAAATGCACATGCACAGTTGAGATTATTTTCCTCATGTTCTGTTGTCACCACAAAAATGACCTGCTTGGACTGGTCCCAGAAGAAGAAGAGAGACACTAAATATCAGCTGAGAACTGAAAAAGTAGAAATCATCCCTGTTAATTACAAGACTGTGCTAGACAGAGATATGGTAAGCTGCAAGGTGAACAGAAAACGATGCTTCCTAAGGGTCACATAGCACTATACTACAGATCCTCAAAAGACTTCACAATAGAATAGCATTTGATAATGCCGGCATTCTGGTGTTTGGATAACTACTTCTTGAACTGAGAGTGGAGAGACCACTCATGGTTGCAGGTAATAATAATTTTGGACTTTCAGACTTCCAGCCTAGAGAGTCTGGGAATCCTCATCTTCTCCCCGCACCACGCAGGGTCTGTGCTGACTTGGTTTTCTTGTGCTACTGCCACTCTGCACTTTGGCTCGAAGTGGCTGCTGTCTGGGCTGAGGCTGATCTCACTGTATTACCGCTTTCCATAGAACACCCTTGCAGAGGCAGAAAAAAGGTCTCCTCCATTGCTGTTTCATCTTATAGGATCACCAAAGTCTTCACTCTTCTCTCTGGGAAGAGGTTATTCTGGGGTCTACTTATTGAATAGCTAAATTAGATAAATGAGAGTTATATTTAAAAATCCTTCAACTCACTAGTCAGCATTCTTAGACGAAGGCCACATGTGAACTTTCTGTCCCAGAGTGACATTTCTATCTTCCCTGGAGACCGGGGCCAGTGTTTGCTTTTTCATTTTTCAGTTTTTCTTTTTTTGAGAATCTTTTTGCCCCCATTGTGCTAGGGATTGAATCCAGGACTTCATACATGTTAGACAAGCCCCTTGCCACTGAGCTACACCCCCTAGCCTTTGTTTGAGAATCTTAATTCCAGTGTATGTAGACCTCTTGGCTCTCTGAAGGCTTAACTGTTTCTTTACAGAACGATGTCTTCAGGCCACCTTCAGTAATTTACAACCTATTTAAGTTCTCCTTGGCCCTCTGGAATGGCTAAGTTGAACTAAGTACTATTAATAATGGTTATATAGAGAGAAGATCGTTTATGCTTTTCATTGGGTGTATGGCCCAGAAGATAGAGCTGGAAGGCACTTCCTAAAGACTTTTCATTCTTACATATTAGGTTCCAGCATGGAAGA
>NW_004955481.1:10323548-10324821 GCF_000276665.1 Chinchilla lanigera
CAGTCTGATTTTGATATACTTAAGCATGGACTTCTGAGAATGTATCCTATATGGGCTTTGCTGACTTTGACTTTGTATTTTGTACTTTTCACCAAATTGGGGCATTATTTCTTTATATGCTTTGCCATTTCATTCTATCTCCTCTCTTCCTTGGCCCCAAGTATCTGTGTGTGATAACATCTGAAATTGTCCCACTAGCCTCTCAGATTTTGGTCATTCTTTTCTAATCTTTCTCTCTTTTTCTTAGCTTATGTAATTTTAATTGATGTAGCTTCAATTTCATTGACTCTTTCCTTTGACATCAGCACTCTACAATTAAGTTCATCTAGTGATTTTTGAAATTTTAGATGTATTTAAATTATTATTATTATTATTATTATTATTATTATGGTTTTTTGAGACAGGGTCTTGCTATGCAGTTCAGACTGGTCTTGGATTTGCTATGTAGTTCAGACTGGCCTTGAACTCACTATGTAGCCCAGGCTGACTTCACACTCTCAGTGATTTTCCTGCCTCATCCTCCTGAGTGCTGGGAATACAGGAATCCGTCCTAAACTTGGATTAAGTTTACATAAATAATTTGGGACTTCCTTTGTGAAGATTTTCTTCTCTCTGGGATTCTTCTTTACTGTCTAGTCCTGGTTTATCTGTCTAGAAGCATCACACACTTTCTGTTAGTTTCAGATGACCTTGTGGCATTCTCCAGGGACAGCAGTTTCAGTTGCTCTCAGGCCGAAGCCACAACAAAATAGGAACTCATTCCACACCTGTTGCTCACTGCAAATTTCAATGCCCTCCTGTATCTATCTGCTTTGTAAATCTTTTAAGTTCCAGTTGTATTTTTAAAAGTTGCTGGAGTTTGTAGCTTTTACTAGTGGAATGATCACTTTGTTCCATGTGTTAAGTGCTCATTTTTCCAATCTGGAAGCAGAAATCTAGGATAACCAGTGTAAGAAGCATTTAAATAAGATGCTTTGTAACAGTTACTTTCCTCAACAGGTCTCATCCACAGTACAAAGTGATTTTTTTGCACTCCTCACTATCACCCTTCCCCTGCCTGCTTCATCTTTACAGAACGTGACATGTGTGTGTTTTTGTATGATCTCTCGTTCCCCTCCATTAAAAGGTAAGATCTAAGCAAGCAAGATCTTTATCTACTGTGTCCTCAGTGTGGATCTGTAAAGGGGAGGAATCAGGGAAAAGTGGGAAGATGTGGGCACCAGGAGGGCCCTTCTTAGTAGCTGGAGTTTGGCATAAGATTGTCTTCCTTGTC
>NW_004955481.1:10325023-10340673 GCF_000276665.1 Chinchilla lanigera
TTATTTGCTAGCCCTTTAAGGAAATTAGACTTTTAACCACTGGGTGGTGCTGCTTATCAATTTTCCTAAGATCAGACCTGGCTAGAACTGCTTTTCACCGACTCCAAAGCCTTATTCTCCTCCAGGACCCTGCTTAAATCACCATCTCTGTGTGGCACATCCCTGCCCTCACTCCAGACCTGCAGGCAGAAGAACTCCTTGACAGTGACTTTCACCTGCCACGCCGCTCAAGCCTTTGTGTGAATTTCATGGTGAAAAGAGCCCTGGGTGGGAGCAGTGTAAATTAGAAATGGCTTCTGCCCTGAAAGAAGCTTTGGTCCAACTTGCTTACGCCATGCATTGGATTTAATAATTAACCTCTCTCTGGTGCCCCTAGAATGGTGCTCATTATGTTTCAAGTGTGTAAAAATATTCGCTTAACTCATCTGTGTTCTGCGGTTCAGATGGGAAATGTATGGAGTTCCCGTATGGAGTCTGGAGAGGAAGATTCCCGTTTTGGTCAGAATGCAGGAGAAGAGGGAAGAAGAGTTCTCAGTGTGTGGTCAGGATGGAAGCAAGGGCGCTCTCACATAATTTCTTGATTCTGCTGTTCATATTCTGATTGATTTTTTACCAGCTTCTTGTTCTCTGTTGCAATCAGCACTATGGGAACTGAATGCTGTCCTCTGACTGTCTGGCAAAGTTTACCAGCAAGAACCCTCAAGCACCCTTTCTTTGGGAAGGGACCCAAGAAGTACTGAGTCTGCCATGAATTAGCAATGCTACTGAGGACTTACCATATATTAACCAATGTAATTCTCCTAATGACCTTCAGTCCTGAGTGTCTCAGTCTCCATTTTATAGCAAAGAAAACTAAAGCTAAGGGAGGTTGAATACCTTACACATTGACCTACAGATATGCTTTACATTCACGTGTCTTTTAAAATTCTCTCTTGAAAGTAACCTTAGTTACTGTCTTATTGTGAAGACACAATGCCTGGCACCCACAATTTAAAAGAAGAGAGGTTTCTTTGGGCTCACAGTTTCAGAAGAATCAGCCAAGGGTGGCAAGACTAAAACCAAGAAAAAGAAGGGGCAAAGGCCCGGGGGAAGGAAAACCCCCTAAGGCCGGGAAGCCAAAGAAACAAAAAAAAAAAGGAAGAAGCAAGGAAGGAAAAAAAACCTTCCAGGTCATGCCCCTAACAACTTGCCTCCTAATAGCAAGTCAGCTGTACCATTTTAGGGTCCAATTCTCTCCCAAAAGTCCACCTCAGAGTGCATGAGACCCTTGGGGGACAATTATATATAAACCATAGCAACACCTACTTCTGGTTCTTGAACTAAATTTTGCCTCTCTTCACAAAAAGCATTTTAAGAGTTGCCTACAGTTTTGGTCCAGTTTCTACCACCTTCAATCTCTCACCTACCCATTTGGTTGGGCTTTTATTAATATTTGCCACTGAGACTTCTCTCATCAAGGTCACCAATGACCTTCATGGGTCAAATCCAATGGCCATGTGTATTCCTCCTTTATCTCTTGGAAGCACGTGGAACATTTGGCTATTCCCAGTTTCTTTCTTGCATCATTGCTTCTTGTGATGACCATGTTACTGCACTCTCCTGATTTTCTTGCTATCTCATAGGACACTCATCCATTTTGTCTTTGTGCTATTGTTGCTGCAGTGCTAAGTGTATGAATAGTCCTCTCGCTCCCCTGTTGGTCCCACGTGGTCCTGTGGCTTTAAATCTCTAGTTTGACTTTTCCTGGCACTGCAGACTCACACAGCCAATTCCTTCCTCAACATGGCCATGTGAACACCTAAGAAGAATCTTCAAATTAACAGGGCCCAAACAGAACTCCTGATTCCATTCTCTAAATGACTTTCCCCCAGACTTTCCCATTTTTATAAATTGCACTAACATCCATCCAGTTGCCCCTGCCCAAGTCTTTCTCAGTATGTCTTTCTAATTGTATCCCCCCCAAACCTTTCCTTAATCTGCTCACTTTCTTCTATCCCCACCATCACCTCCCCGGTCCAAAGCCACCATAACCTGTAGTCTGGACTGCTATAGGGGTCTTCCTTGGCCTCAGCAACCCGTCTCCAAACGGCATCTACTCTTTCTCTCTTTTTTTCTTTCTTTCTTTGGTACCGGGAATCAAACTCAGGACCTCGCGTTTGTCAGGCAGGCATTGCACCACTGAGATAACACTCTTGACATTGAGAGGTAGCTACTATTGTCAATCTGTTTTGCAGAAGAGGAAACCGAGGCTTAGAAGCAGGTAGTAGTTACCTAAGGCCTTACATGAAGTGGCAGGGTTGGGATTTGAGCCTGGACTTGCCTATTTGGATTTGGAGCCAATGATTTCAAACCATTGCATCAAATATGTCTCCCTGAGGACCAGCTCATGCTGCTGGGACTTCACAGTGGATGCCCACATATGAAGAGCATGTTCGCTCCTGGGGAGGAAATGTGGACTTACCTGGATGTCACAGAAGGCCCAGTAGCATTTCTTTCCTTTTTTTTTCTCATTAAACTTTGTTTTCATGGGTTTCAAAATTCTGTGACAGATTCTTGGTCAAGTTGTTTCCATTAAAAAACGTTGATTTTAAAAACGAAGAACTTAAAACTTCTACACACAGAAAAACAAATGGTTCACAAGACATTCTCCTTTCCTTCTGAAGGTTTTCCGATGCATTGTTATCATTAACCAGTCTTTCACTATTAAACTTAAATGGCCAGTTGGGAGTAACAGTTCTGAAAACAGTCTTCTGTCACTGATTAAGGCGGTGGCAGGTGTTAGGAGTAATATTCATTTAGCCATTTGAGCTTTCTCGGCAGAGCTGGAGACCTTGCCAGCTCCAGCACCCTTCTACTTTGCTGCTTTGATGATGCAACCACAGCAACTGTTGTCTCATATTGCAAACAATGAAATGACCCAGAGGTGAGTAGTCAGAGAAGCTCTCAACACACATGGGCTTGCCTGAAACCATGTTAACAATGGTAACATCACCAGATTTCTTTTTTCTTTTTTGGGGGTGTGGGGGGCAGGGTCTCAATATGCAGTTCAGGCTGGACTTGAACTCACCTTGTAGCCCAGGCTGGTTTCATATTCACAGAAATCCTCCTGCCTCAGCCTCCCGAGTGCTGGAATTATAGGCATGCACCACTACACCCAGTCTAGCATCACCAGCTTTCAAGAATTTAGGGACATTTTCCAACTTCTTAACAGATTGGCAATCAGTCTCTTCTTTCAGCTCAGCAAACTTGCAAGCAATATGAGCTGTGTGACAACCCAGTACAGGGGCATAGCCAGCAATGATCTGGTTTGGATGGTTCAGGATAACACCTGAGCAGTGAAACCAGCTGCTTCCATTGGTGGGTCATTTTTTTTTTAAATAAAAGGAGGAAAACATTAACAGACAGACAACATTTTACAACATAGCAAAAGAACAGTACAGACAATATGGAGTTACAAACAAAGTGGTAGGGAATTAACAATGGTTGTTGTATTACATATTGATATTTTCAAAGTGGCTTCTCTTGAAAACAGATATAGAAATGCAATACAGATCAACCAAAGACTCACTGACAGTTTCTTTCAGCATAGAAATAGAAGACAGAAGAACAACCATATTAACTATCCTGTATATACATACATACGAAATTGGTGGGTCATTTTTGCGGGCGCCGGCAACATTGTCACGATGAACATGAACACAACAGACACATTCTTGATGTTGATGCCCACACTGTCCCCAGGAAGAGCTTCACTCAAAGCTTCATGGTGCATTTCAACAGACTTTAGTTGTCACACTGATGGAGTGAAGGTGACCACCACGCCAGGTTTGAGAACACTGGTCTTCTCTTGGCCCACAGGGATGGTACCAATACCATCAATTTTGTAGACATCTCGGATGGGCAGCCACAAAGGCTCGTCAGATGAGTGTGTGGAAGGATGCAATCCAAAGCTTCAAGCAGCCTTTCCGAGTAAACTTCCATCCCTTGAACCAAGGTATATTAGCACTTGGCTCCAGCATGTTGTCACCATTGCATCTAGAAACTGGCACAAAAGCTACCGTGTCAGGGTTGTAGCCCGTTTTCTTAATGTAGATGCTGACTTCCTTAACAATTTCCTTGTATCTCTTCCAGGTGTAGGGTGACTCCATGGAATCCATTTTGTGAACACCAACAAACAGCTGCTGAGTTTTCCAACAGTGCCCAGGAGAACTTGAAGGACTTTTCCTCATCTCAGCAGCCTCCTTCTCAAATTTTCCAATGGTTCTTTTGTGGATGCCACCACATTTGCAGATCACATGGCTAGGAGTGGTGGACTTGCCCGGATCCATGTGTCTGGTGACAATGATGTCAATATGAGTCTCTTCCTTTCCCGTGCTGGCTCTGATTTACTGGTAGTTTTTGCTACACCTGTGCTCTCATGGCAAACCTGTTGCAAAATAGCCCAGTAGTGTTTGGAAGGCTATAGCCTCAGGACATCTGGTCGTCTCATCCAACCCCATGGTGTACAGTGGGGACATGTCACCAGGAAGTGTTCTTTGTGCTGCCCACGGTTGCTTTGCTTTCTTACTTTCTTCTCTTCTTCTCCCAGCTGGTTCCCCCACATTTCTATGCTCGGCTCTCATTCACCTGAAACCACTCCTTGCTTGACTCATTAGTGTCGCTCTGATATTCTACTTCCTTTCCACCAGCCACCTGTGTTCCCCAGGCTGACAGTCATGTAAGCTGCTTGTGAGTAGGAATATATAGGTAAGGTCTTTACTTTTAGGATGATCAGGGCTAGAACACCTCTATGTATCAGAATGAGGAAGGTGTCTGTGTGTGTGTATGTAAAGGTCAGGCATTCATCTCCTTACCTCGAAGAGACTTCAAGAACAATTGAACACACCTGTGAAAAGTCTGACTGGCTTTGAACCAGGAGTTTCTGGCAAGCTTTATATTACATGCCAGGTAGGGATTTGACTTTGTATATATAGACCTTCAATTCGGTTTTCAGGTTGATATCTCAACCTTGAACTCCTAAGATGGACAGAAGAAAAAGACAACAACATCTCAATCCAGCTCGTCACTGTCATAGCCCTGTGCTTTCTGTTTTTATATGCTTCCTGTCATTGAGGGCTTGGAACCGTGGGTCTCTGACTATGATCCTTGTGCCTGCTAAGGACTTTGAAACTTCCTGCTGCCTTGGATGCACTCTCTGATATTGTTCTGGGTACTGTGTCAGTCTAGTCCCGCCCTCCCTGCACCCACACATCTACCCTGGCCTCCAAGCAGGTGCAGCTGGCTGCATTGTTTCTGTTAGTGATGGTCAACTTCAGGCTGTGAGCGCCTGGAGGGAAGAGTTTGATCACGTTTCACTTACTCATGTTTAAGCTTCAATAGCAAGGAAGACAGAGAGGAATTCCTGGAACAAGGAGCAGGGAGTCACAGGTCTGGGAAGGACTGAAGTGGGAAGCCCTGGGCCGTGTGGGACGGTAAGGCTGGCAGCTGTGTGGGGTGGAGCCTGAAGATGCCCTCGCCTGCCTTGAGCCTGCCTGGGCGTAGTGGTGACTGATGGGTCATTGTACATGTTAAGGGGCTTTTGGTGCAAATAAAGGAAACCAAGGCCTGCTAACTCTGGCTAGCATAAAAGAAAGGGAGAGACCCAGGGGCATGGCTGGCTGGCTGCAGAAATGAAATGCGGGAGACACACAAATAGGGTATTATTCACTCTTCAAACGGATGTCTTTCGGACACATGCTACAGCTATTGAGCCTTGAAAATGCATGTTAAGTGAAATAAGTATCTGCCAGTTAAAAAATGGCAAATACTATGATTCTCTTTATATGAAGAGTCTAGCAGAGTCACATTCCTAGGAATAGAAAGTGGAAGGTGGTTACCAGGTACTGGTAAGGGGAGCGTAGGGGTTAGTACTTAATGGGTACAGAGTTCCGTTGTGGCAGGAGGAGGGAGCCCAGGAGACGGATAATGGGGATGTTTGTGTTACTGGAGGTTCAGGTCCATATTGGAATCAAAAACAGAATTTTGGTGCAACGAAAAAGGCTTATTCAAAGCCAGCTCTGAAGCCAGTAGGGAGGCCTGTTTGTTGCCTCCGATCTCTGTCTTCCCCCGACTTCAGGTGTGCAAGGGCTTTTATGAGGGGTGGGGGCGGGAACGCAAGGAGACAATGGACAAGGAAACTCCCAACTTGTTTTGTCTCCAGTGCTCTCAGGTCCTCTCCTCCCATTTAGAAATGGAACCAGACCTCAACCTCCTGGGGCTAGCATCTGTGCATTCTTTTCAGATGAATATCCTGTTTTTCCAACAGACACTGGACCTTTCTGAAAGTTCATTCATCTGATCAGGGTGTGTGTGCACTCTGTGTGTGTGTGTGTGTGTGTGTGTGTGTACATGTGCGTGCGTGCGTGCCAGTTTATGGTCTCAGCATGAGGAAGCTGGAGAAACAGTTTATCTCTTTAAAAAATCCTAATATTTAAAAATCTCTGTTAATTTTGAGACAAGATCTTGATAAATTGCTTCAGCTGGGATCAAACTTGTTGTCCTCCTGCATCAGGCATCCAGAGTTCTGGTATTATAGCTGTGTACCATCACACCCAGCTAAAAATTATGTTTTTAAAGAAAAGATAATGAAAAAGAAATAGACCTGGGAAAGGGATAAGATGGATAGGAAAAACCAAGAGTTCTATGGAGTTTTCAGTGGATCAAGATTTAGAGGGTGGGGCCGGGGATTTAGCTCAGGGGCACAGCACCTGCCTGGCAAGTGCAAGGTTGTGAGTTTGATTCCCAGTACCAGAAAACAAACAAACAAACAAAAAAAGATTTAGAGGGTGGAAATGGTCTGGCTGTTGGAAAATGGGATACTGTATTTAGAAAAGCTGGTGTATTGGACTGAGGTAAGCAATTGAAAGCAGAGAGGGGAAAAAAGATGTTTGTCTGTTTTGAGCGTGTGTTTCTTCCCAGATTCCTTCACTTGGAAATTTCCTCCTAAGAGTGAAACAACATTCAAAATGTTTTTCCTTTATTTTTGATCATTGGTTTATTTCCCCGACTATGACTGCTCATGTTCTTTTTTTTTTTTTTTTTTAATACCGGGCATTGAACTCAGGACCTTGTACTTGCCAGGCAGGCACTTATGCCACTGAGCTATATAGCCCTGGCACTCATGTTCTTCTTATAGGCTTATTCCTTCCTCCACCAAACCTGAGCTTCCGTGGAGGCCTGATCATCACGGGGAGCTGGGGAGCTAGAGCCGGCCCTTCTCTTTTCTGGTCACTGAAGCCAAGTTCTTGGGAGGCAACAAAGGTATGGTGGGATCATTGATGTAATCTTGGACCCATTTGTCATTGGGGTTGGCACAGACTTCTCGGTTCTTTTTGGTGACAAAGCTGTGGAGGCAGAGTTACACTGTCATGAGCTACAGAGTGGGATGGGGACCCTGTTCACAACCTCCTCCAGCTTATCTTGCTCATATTCTTTGTAGTCTCCTTTGGGCCCCTGTGTGGGTTCCCTCAGAGCTCTGTGGGCTTTAGGCCTCACTATTTCTTCTCTCAGGCTCTTTCCCACTCAGCCTAGACCCTCAGGCTTGGGTTGAATAATGACCACTATTTATTGGCCCATACAGGCATAGGTAGCAAAATGAGAGATTAAACCCAGACTTCAACACCCAAGCCCCTAGCCACTACTCCATTAGTTCTAGCACAGGGACTTCTTGGTCCTCTACATCCCATTCCTGCCTCCATATTCCTCTCCTGTTCACACAGAAATACCTGCAGGGAAGTGCTTACATGATTGCTGGCAGGGCACAGTTGAGGGCCTCTCTGTATCCCACCACCAGTTTCTTTGGCAAGGATTTTCCATTATGCTTCAGGCAGCAGGTGGGTGCGGGGTTCACCGACTCAGGAATTTCTGAAAGAATCACATTGCAAGTTGAGCTGGGAAGGCAGAGGAAGAGACCATGGCCACCCACCTCCATCTCCTACATCTGATAGCAAAGCTCCTGTGAGCAGGGACGGATGAGAGCTCACTAGGTAATAGGGAAGGTGACAAAGATGAACCCCTCTTGGAGACAGACATGGGGGACATTCAGCCTCTGAACTGAGGCTGGGGAGGAGGGCGAGAAGGTAAAGCTATGAGTGAGAGGAGCTGGAGCAGGAGGAAAAAGTGGAGATTTAGGCTTTGGAGTCAGTTTGGGTCAGAATTTTGACGCAGTTTCCTCATCCACTAAATAGGAGTAAAAAGATACTCATGTCTTATAATAGGAATGTGGTGGAACAAATGAGAAGGTTCTTAACTCAGAGACTGGCACACAGAAAGACTCAATCAGACCACATTATCATTGAGAATAAATGGAAGTAGTGACTACTCTTCTTGCCTTGGAAGTGGCTCTTTTCCTTCTTTGTGACATTTGCAGGATGCTGGACTAGGTCATCACTCTTGAGTTCCCCTGGCTACTCATGAGGCAGGGACGATACACAGTACCTAAATCTGCGGAATGAAGATCCTTTTGTATCTGGGTCCTGTGCCTCCAGCTTGTGACAAGTCTGGGACATCTCTAGAGCTCCAGCTCCTGATTCATGCTTTGGGTGGTCCATTTTCCCTTCCTTGCAGTCTGAGCCCACTACCCTGGCTGAACTGATCTTCCCAAAGGGCACTGCTGCCCTTCCCTCCTACCAGACATATACAGTTCCTCTGTAAGTGACTCTGGTACAGTCCCCTTAGAACTGATGTTCATAGCCCTGGTTCTCAAGCAAAGTTTACCAAGACCACGGTCATCCTGAGAATGTGCAGACAGATTACACAGATTACATGGTGGACTTGACCTTTGTTCCCCTGTGTGTTTATACAGATGGAACTACACCAGGCCATGCTTGGGGTAGCCTTAAGAGAGACTAAAAAAGGGCAGGGGTAGCCGAAGGTGGGTACATAGGAGGGCTGAGTATCTTTATGTCTTTTCTGTAACCAAGTCTTCATAAATGTTGGTAGAGGCAGGGGATCAGGAGGGGGCAAAACAAACCATATTCTCCGTAGATAACAATTTCCCTGCTTCCCATAGCTCCAAAACCCCTCTTCTCTTTTCTGTAGACTTTATTTGGTCTTAGGTGAGGTATGGAGAAGGGCGCCATAGATTCTCCCCAACATACACGTACCCTTCCCACTGGGACTCATATTGGTTGTACATAGTTGTACAATCCATACCAGCCGCTGTGAAGAAGGGATATCTAGATTCAGACTCCTCATTCCTCAGCTCAGTTCCAAGTAATTGCTTCCACTTGCCTTACCCTCCCCTTCCTTCCAGACACTTATTGTGGAATTCTCTGCTACTTCTGTTGCTCCCCTTACTAAATGATCATTCTTCAGGACCCGTAGCATATGCCTTGCTTCAGCTTCTTGGAACTGCCCACCCCCAGGAGGTTCTAGCCAAAGCCCAGCTCTACAGGTAAAGGGGAGGAATAGAAGACAGCGGCTGGGCCTGAAGGTGGGGAGAGGCTCTGGAGCTCAGGCAGCCAGAGACCTGACCGCATTCTTGGCATCACCTCTCTGCCAGCTGCCCATCTCCTTTCTCATCCCTGCCTTACAGGAACAAGTGGACTCACTTGGCTGGCTACGAAAAGCAGAAGTCATGGTGAGGACGAGGAGGCAGAGAAAAAGGGCAGCCACAGACACCTTCATCCTCTCAGTGGGGCAGTGCAGCTTTGGCGGAGAGCTGAGTGGAGGTGTCTACCTTGCTGCCGGTCACCCACACTCCAATGGCTCAGCTCTCTGGACTCTGACCACTTCAGAGTTGAGGGAGGAGGACAAAGATTGGGCCTCTGTATTGGCTGAAAGAGAGGGTGGGGGAGGCTAGGGTTGGTGCTGGCTTGAGTCTGGTAGGATTTGAATTCATGCGAGGAGATGGATGAAGGACTATGCTGCAAGGGTGTGCTATCAGCCACTGTTGTGCCCTACCTTACTAATCCTCACCATAGTAAAGTAGTGATTGTCACTCCATGGGCCACTGACACTTAGAGAGGTAAGTAAATTGTTCAAGATGAGATGCAGTACTGAGAGCCGGAGGCATGTGCTTGCACCATTTTACCTCCCCCTATCCTGGTGCTGGGGAAGAAGGGAAGGATTGAATGCCTCAGTTTCCTCCTGGTGATTGGTCTTGGGGCAAGTGGGCATAAAACAGGCTTAGAGAGAGCACAGACTGAGGCACAGGCAGGGTTTAGTGGCCTCTGAGAAGGATGTCCCCCAACCCCAGTCCATGGACAAATGATTGAACTCACTGTTTTATGACACAGATCATGCTACTGATGTTTCAATAAAACAGTGCAGCTGATTTGTTGTTGAGGCACTTGGTTTGTCACTATTCTTATTTATCTCTTTGGACTTTGAACTGCGGGTCGATTTTTAGGTGATCTCTCCTGGAGGCCAGAAGTACAGGTTCACCTAGCCCTGAGGCTCTGGCCAATATTGACCTGCAGAGGGCATCCAGCAGTGGACCTGATAACCAGCATATGGAGTCCAGAGTTCACCTTGTGTCTATTTGGCTCTCTGGCTGCACTGTCCCACGGCATCTTTTCTCTTGGGATCTCCCTCAGGACCTGGTTCGAGATTGGAGGCAGCAGTAAGGGAAGTGTGAGAAAATACAGAGGAGTTTGCTGCGAACAGACTATGAGCTTTGCAGCGCAGGGGAAGTGTTACAGGAGTTGAGAGAAAAGGGAGGCGGGGACAGAATAGGGAACATGTGGAAACTTCGGGAATTTGCTGCTTGGCTTGACTGCTCATATACAGCTAACACATGATGCAACTAGTCCTGGAGGGTTTAAGACGGTTAGTGGTAGTGAAGCTGTGGTTTTCTGTTAGGCTAGGGAGGGTGTGTATGTCGGGTATCCCCTTAACCTCTGTTTACTGAAGATTCAGAGATCTGAGGACGCCTTGTTGTGCCTTTGGCATGCAGGGCCCCTCTCAGCCTTGCCATGGCCCCAAACCCTTGCCTGTGAGAGGCTGGAGGCCAGAGAAGACTGGCCATGATTCCTACAGTGGCCATTACTCTTACGCCAAGTAAACCAACTTCTGCTTGAACCCTGGAAATAAGTTTGAGAGCCTGTTCTTGGAGCACAGACTTCCTCTCAATTCCTGCCTTCTTCCTCCTTCCCTCCCTCTTTTCCTTTCTTCCTTTGCACCTGGTACCTGTCAGGCTTTCTGCTCGACCTCATGGCTGATACAAATAAGGCAATATAATACAAACTGGTATACGTAAATTGGGGGAAAAGGATGAGATAAATGTGTGCATGAACCATTCCTATCCCAGATAGCAGTGAAGAAAGTCCTTGGGAACAACACACACACTCACACATGAATCTGAAATCTGACTGGTGGAAAGAGGCCTTCACAAATATTTACCTCTAAAATCAGTTGATAAATTCTAGCTTTATACTCGTTGTGAAGCTTAGATAAAGTGGTACAAACAGACTGCCTTGCAGAGTGCTTGGAATGTGAAGGGCACTGACATGATACGCGTTGTTAGTGTTGGTGGGGAGGGAACTTTTATTCTAAATGTCTTCCGTACATACTGCTTACTTTCCTACTACCTCTATCACAGGCCTGACCTTTTTTTTTCCCCACCAGGACCTGGTAAAACTTCTGCACATTGAGGCTTCATGCTGAGGGTATCACCTATAGGCTGGGCTCATCCGTATTTTCTGTCTACTACAGTGGGTAAATTCAGTAGAAATGAACGAGGGCAGGGAAGGATATGAATGGTGTTTAATTCAAGATAGGGCAGCTTGGTGGGGAGTGGCGCTGGGCTGAGGGGGGGGGAGGGGCCCTTGGGCTCTTCTCTTCTCTGTAGGTCGCCAGGCTGTGCCTTTCTCCAGTGCTTCTAGATCCCTCAGTTCTCCTCCAGGTCCTTCAGGTAGTCCTGGACCCACTCACTTTTGGGGTTAGCACAGATGGGATGGCCCTTTTTGGTGATGAAGCTGTGGAAGTAGAAGGGGAAGGATTACGTATTGAGGGGACCAGCAGCCAGAAAGAAAGCCTGGCTGCCCTCCCACATTCCCCACTTCCTTCCCCTCGACCTTTTGTCAGAGGCAGCTCAGGGCCAGGCTCCTCTCAGAGACGTGTTCTTTACCCCTCAGGGTCCTAAGTCTGTGTCTCCACCAGGAAGGATCCTCATGCCTTCTCCTCCCATCCCCACTGCTTCCCTAACCCATGGGGCCAGCTTCCAGGTGACTCTGCAGGCTTCAGCCAGAGAGTCCCTAGGCTACCACTCAGCTGCCTGTCCAGTGGACACACCTGGAGGTGCCTGAGGTCCCTTTCCATGTCCTCCCTGCTGCTTCTCCCCAGGACCAGCTGGTCCCTGTCCCTCAGTGTGGTGTGTGGTGCCACCTACATAACTCCAGGGTAGGGACACTCGCCACTGGTCTCATAGTAATCCGTGATTCGATGACGTGGGACAGCATGGGTAATGTAGGAGAAGCAGCATTCCAGCGGGTGGAAATGACCTCCTGAGGAAAAAATGTGGGGGACACTGAGATGGGGCCCCTCTTTAAAGGCCATATTGCCAGCTTCTTCTGCAATCCAAGAGTACTGTGGAGAGAGAAAGAGGCAGGAGGAGACAGCCTCACAGAAGTTAGGGAGACGGCTTTGGAGGAACTCAGTCTTCTTCTCCCTCGCTGCAGTATTCTAGCTCCTCTTTCCTTCCTTCTTCATCATCAGCCTCTCTTTTCCTTTCCCTCAATCTCTCCTGGAAAAATGGGCTGATGACTTTCAACTCCAGGGCTGAAAAGCATCAAACCTAGGGCTACTCAGCAAGCACAACTTTCCCTGGGGCACAGATTCACAGAGAGGCCTAGTGACTTGACTGAGGTCATTCAACCTGCCTGCTATTCATGGGAGCATTTATAAGAAATGTGGACAGAGATGGATAGGTGCATATCTGGGAACCAGACCCAGATCCACCCAGTCTCTCATCCTGTTCCCACTGAACCCATGCCCTGCAGAAAGGGAAAGATGTTGACACCAAGCCTTGAGACCAATGGCCATAGAGTCAGGACACCCAAATTCTAACCCAGTTTCACCTTTACATTCTTTCTACTGGTCCCTGTCAGTTTCTTCCACTGTAAGTAAGGCCTTGGGGTATGTCTGTGTTTGCTCCTCCTTCTTTTTTTAAAAAATTTATTTAAAAAAGTAAAAGAAGGGTAGCATAGTAATAGGGAGATTTACTGAATTACAGACAAAGTGGTAGGACATTATCAGTGGTTGTTGTTTTACCTATTGGTATCTTCAAGATAGTTTCTCCAGAAAACAATTAGACAAATAATAGTGAGTTACAGACAAAAATGGTAGGAAATCATCAGTGGTTGTTGTACTATACTTTGGCTTCTTCAAAGTGGTTTCTAGGGTCCTCCTTTTCTTTGCTATGCGAGGTGGCCTTGTTGGGGACTGCATGGACACACAGTGCCCTGGGCCCAGCACACATGTAAAGCCAGCCTGGCTGTCCCAACCTGGCCTCTGTAGCCACACTCAGAAGTGAAGGCCAATATAGCAGCTTCCTGGCACCACAGCCACCACATGAACCTGCAGCACTCAAGCGCATTGAACAGGATGGTCACACTCTGGGGCCCGCACTTGCCTCTCCACGGGAAAGCCACCAGAACCGGCATCCCCCAGGCTGGCACAATGCCGCCCGGCTTCCTGTAGGGCAAGGGAAGGGCAGCCCACAAAGACCTTGACAGCCCACAGTGGCCTTGAGGGAGAGGCCCAGGCAGGCTGTGGGGCCTTACCTTGACAGAAAGAGTGGAGTGCTAGATAGCAAGGTGGCCCAGACTGTGTCTGACACGCTATGGACTGTGGCTTTAACACTGAACTTCCTGAGCTCTTGATGGTGTGGGGACTGTCTTGGAAGCGCCCCTGCGTTTGAGAGTAGTGTCTTGAGGATTGTACTCTCTCCAGACCTTTTTCCTGTTTTACTTACTGGCTTGTGTGGGAGATTTCTTGAAGAAAAAAATTTCATGGATTAGGTGATCTTTCAGCTATTTTCTAACTGTGAAACGTCATAGCTCTTACCCGGGATAACAAGGGGCGACAGCGATGTCACCTGAATATGGAATTGTGGTTGTGGTGGGATGTATGTGGCAGGCCAGTGATTCTTTATAAACAAGCATGTGCCGTAGGTTCACCATGACTGCCCTGGAATGTCCATCACTGGATATAGAGAAGTCAAGCTGGCTACTGATTACCAAAACCACAGATCTGTGCATGTTATGTGATTAAACTGGATGGAAAGGTGAGTGTGCATTGTGCTGACCTGAGGTCACTGAGGGTGGACAAATGCGTGGGTGGAAGGAAAAAGGCCTGACCCCTGATATCCAGCACCATTCCAGCTAGTATCCTCAGTATCCAGCGAATGGACAAAAGGATCCCTTGGTCCCAAACCCACTCAGGGATCTGATTCTCACCCAGCACTCAGCTGACAAACAACTTTTCAGAGAAGCAAATCAGATTGTCTAAAGCCCTGCTAATTTTAGACTAGCTTTATTTCAACAATAATGTATATTTCCTTGAATTTCTACAAAGGAAATGAGATAATACGGATGATTGTCTATAAAGGCAGCTTATTCTAAAAAAAAAAAGAGGACCAAAGGTCATTCAGGCAGACACTGTACTGGTGTGTCTCTCTTCCTCACATCCAAGCTACTTCTGATTTTTCAGCTATTTCCTGATATGAAATGCCATAACTCTTACAGGGGATACCAGGGGTGACAGTGCTGTCACCCAAATCTGGTACTATGGATGAAGTGGGACGCTTGAGGTCTAGCACACGGCTAGCTGATGCTGGAGGCAGCTGGGCTCAAGGCTCAGGAAGCCAGTAGATAAAATGGCTTTGTGGGCTCCTCATATCCCTGGGGATAATATCCCCTAATGAAGGCATCACAGTCTTGCTTGATGGCAAAAAGAGGAGTTGAGGGACTTGAGAGGCAGGCTGGCCTCACTACATGGCCTTGAGGGGACAGATGAGGATGAAGCCAGTATGAGAAGAGGCAGAACTCCTGCTAGAGGTCCCCTCACCTCCCAGCCACCTTACTCCTGCTTCTTTTTCCCGTAGGGACTAGGATGAAAAGAAGACAAGGCGTTTCACTTACGTGAGGAGGATTCAGTGCTGGTCCCTCGGGTGATGGTGATGAGGAAGAGGAGGAAGGAGATGGTGGCCATGGAGACCTTCATCCTCTGGAGGTGCTGCAGAAGGAGAGCTGGCTTGCTGGAAGCTTCTGAGGCTCCTGGAGTGAGGAAGTGTTGAGAAATGATCATTGAGGCAAGATAATAAGGGAACTAAGATTTTGAAAGGAAGCAGAAGAGCAGCGGATGCCTCCACAGTTTCATATCCTTTACGCTTATAGAGGGTGGTAGGAAGGAAGCAGGGAGAGCCAAGATTGAATGGATGAAATTGCCTCCCTCCCCAGTGGGAAGGACTCTGGATATAAGCCTTTCCATAAGCATAGGCCTCATTCGCTGGGGCTGGCCCACTGTCGTAGGCTTAGCCAAGGATCTCAAGGCTGGGATGTGTCCTATGCCTGATTCTAGTTCCAGGCCTCAGAGCAAGGCTGTGTGGGGGGATTTTTTTTTTTATTTTAAAGATAAAAGGAGGGAAACATTAACAGACATACAGCATT
>NW_004955481.1:10348364-10355168 GCF_000276665.1 Chinchilla lanigera
CCAATTGTGTCACTGTTTCTCTGTGTCATGATAGATCTCAATTGAGCGGCGGCGGCCGGCCTAAGGGCCGGCATGCAATAGCGCTCGCTGCCGCATGGCTCCCCATGCACTGGGGGCCCACCCTCCGGGAGCCAGCAGGCAGGAAGCTAGCCAGCCGGAAGACTGACCAGGGGGGATTTGTGGTAATGAGATGAGGTCTGGGTCACTCAAGTCAGGTCTTGCTGATTAGGGCGATGAAATCCCCACTTAACCTCTGAAGCAGAACCTGCAGTTCAGTCCTCATTCCTATCCCCTTCCCACACCATGGAGTGAAGAAGTAACACAATGTCCAGCGCAGAACTCATTTATATAATGGTTGCTATACACACTAGTTGCTGTCCACAAATACTTCATGAATATTACTTGATTTCTATTTTTTGTTTTGTTTTTTGTTTTTGGTACCAGGAATCGAATTCAGGACCTTGCACTTGCCAGGCAGGCGCTTGTGCCACTGAGCTATATCCCTGGCCCAATAGAAATCACCAGCACAATTATCCTAGCTATTCTTTTTTTTTGGTACCGGGAATCAAACTCAGGACCTTGTGCTTGCCAGGCAGGCTCTTGTGCCACTGAGCTATCTCCCTTGCTTACTTGATCTCTGTAAGGATTTGATCTCTCTAAAATTCCTGTTGAGGAAATAGGCTGAGCAGCAGATCCCAAGGTTTGTCAGCTGATAAGTGGAGCTGGAGTTCAAAAGCAGTCATTCTGGCTCCCAAGTCTGTGTGCTCTAAACAAACAAACACGAAGCATCCAAAAATGTCCTGGCTACCTGGAATTCTCTGGCAAGTCTTTAGCTTTACCCCTCTCTGAGCCTAGGGAGTAGATACCTTTGGGGACTTCTCCTACTGTCTTACTTTTGTTATAGAGAAATTTGGGGGGAACCTTAGAGAAAGCTAGTGCAGGATAGCTATAGATGCCACTGATTAGTGGTGGAAGCTCTGTGTTGGGTACTGTTCTGAAGCCATGTGGATGGAGGCCCATCAGGAAGAGGTGCTATCAGTTAGATATGTGATTTATGTTACAGTATGTCTTGCATACTGTGAGGGCTCCTTAGTTTACTCTAAACTGGCCATTCATTGAGTGGAAGCTGGGTCAAACAGACCTAGTGGCTTCCTTATATTCACTCAATCATCTGGATGCAGGACAGGTCCCACCTCTACAGACTCTCAGTCTAGTGGCCTTCACCATGCTGTTCTTGGAGGCACTTCCTCTATCCTCTGTGCTGTTGTGGTTGAATAGCTGTTTAACCTCTCCTTACCCAAAATCATAAAGACAGGAAACATGTGTTATTTATTTTTGTTAATTCACACAGAGGCTAGCATATAGTAGGTGATGTATAAATATGGGTTTTAAAAGAAGAATGAATACATAAATTGACCCATGTGTATACATGTGTATTTTATAGGAAATGGATAAATTGTCTGTGGAAACAGTCATTAATTAGACATTTCCAGTATTTGTTATAATCTATAACAAGACTAAACTCCTCAAATAAACGTTAACAGTTGTCATTAGGGAAATCTCAGGAAACAAGTTGTTCCTGGGAAGAATATGAGTTGGGAAGAGATACTGTTTACTTTACTGTCAGGGATTTTAGCTGACCTGCCAAATTGTAGCCAGGAGCCTTACAGGCTTATCCCTTTACTATACTTTTCCAGCAGTTATTGAATTTCTAGCCACATCAGTGTGCGGGTGCTAACAACTATACTAAACAATTCAGGGAATTAATGAGAATGAAGCTTTATTTCTTGTGCATGTCACAGTCCAGTGTGGCTCAGCAGTGGGATGATGGTATGTGTGTCAAGAAGAGTTGTTCTGTGTACTCAGTCAGGAATCAGGGCTGCTTCTGTCTTCTTTTACCACCATTTCTAGCACAAGTCCGCCCAGCTTGCTTGAGGAAAGGGACAGGAGGATTGGGGAATTTTCATGAACCTTTTCTGGAAATGGTATAAAGTACTATCACATACATTCCACTAATCTAATGACAAAGAGATGGAACACATACACCATCTGTATAACCAGGGGGTTAGTGACCACATCACTTCGGTGCTCAAATATCATATACTGATTCTTTGGCCCTTTTTTTGTTCTACTGAATCAGATTTCTAGGGTGGCACCTAATAATCTGTATTTTACAAAGCTCTTTCTATACTTCGTATGCATGCTAAGGTTTCAGAAACCTTTATCTATAATTCAGTTTTCTAACTGGCTTACTTCAGTATATTGGTCTGTTCAGCTCTTGGGCTCCTCCACTAGGGTATGGAGAGGCTGAGTGCCGGACTGCTTGCTCCAAAATATAAACAGCCTCATCTTTTCTCTCTAGTGCTGCATAATATTTTGGAGATTTCATGATGAATTAGATGCAATTCCTGTCCTCAGCTGTTATAGCTTATTCTCATTTTCAATCTTTTATGTGTACTAAAATATTTTTGGTGGGCAGCAATCTAGTGTGCTATCTTCTCATGGTTTTTCTAATGCCCAGCACAACTCATAACATAAAGGAGACACTCAATAACTGTGTGACAATAGACATCCATTTTACGATTCCAAAGAGAAGAAGGTAGGTGCCTCTGGCTGGGGTGATGTGGGAAGGTTTTACGGTAGCACTGAATTTCATTCCTCAAGACTCTCTTTAGGCTAATAAAACAATACGGGAAAGATAAGAATCTAGAAGACATTATCATGGATCAAATATTAAACTAAAATGTAGTGTGGTTTGAACAAATAATGGGGGTAAAAAATCTTTTCTGAGGTTCCTTGGGCTGAGGATGAGGAGAACAGGGTGAGTGACCTCATCATTGCTCTCTCCATGCTGTCTGTTTCTCCCCAATTCAAAGATTACAGAACACCTTTAGTAGATGCCTTACTTTTATAACTAAAGCAGCATTAAAAAACTTAAAAAAAAATTCAGGCCAAGAAGCTCATGGGAGGTGTAGAGGCAAGAGGGTTAAAGGTGAGGTGGCTGGCACCTTATGTCCCTTTTCTTCAAGCAAGTGTCCTAGTTATTGGCTTCAGTTTTCTTATGCAGTTCTGAACTGACAGATTTCCAGGGTCAGCACAGACCTGTTGCCCCTTCTTGGTGACAAAGCTGGAAGACAAAGAGGAGAATGATTACAAAGTGAAGTGTCCTCTGCAATGGCGACAAGGAGCCCCATCCTCCCTGCCCCTCAACGTCCCCACTCAACACAGCCTGTTCTTTCCATTCTCTGCAGAAGGCAGCTCAGGGCCAGTCTCCTCTCAGAGACCCTCTCTCAGCCTGTGGGACACCCTAGTGACCTATGGGTGTGTCCGGGGGCAGCTATCTGTCTGCTCTCTCCTTCCTGCCCCCACTTCCTTCTTCTTCACTACAAATGTGTTATCTCTGATGCCCTGCAGGCTTCTAGTAAGGACACAATCAAGAGTGGGACTTTTGGGGACACCTGTAGAGCAGTTTCTCCCATCAAGAGCATGCAGGCTCCCTGCAACCCATGGTGGGTGAGTTTGGTACTTACATGACTCCTGGCTGGGGGCACTCACCGCTTGTCTCAAAATAGTCTTCCATAAGCTTACACCGGATATTTCGTGATATGTAGGAGAAGCAGCAATCTGGAGCATTGGCATGGGCTATGGGTAGGGAAAGGTCCAGTGAGAGGTCAAGGCTTTCCCTCAACAGTCCAGTGGTGGGTACCATGAAGGGTACTATGGAGAAGGCCCAGGACTCAGAGGGGATGCTTGCTCCTCCTTGGCCAGCACTTGCTGCCATCTCCTTGATTCAGACCCTTGCCAGCGTTGAGAGGTGTGCCTCAGGGCACCCGGGATGGGGCCCACCAGTACCAGAAGCATTTCTTCAGGGGGTGAAGACATATGCAGATATTTGTAGGTGTTAGAGAGCACCCTCTGCTCCAAGCGGGCTGACTCTCAGGTCAGCCAGGTGGGAATAGAGAAGGTGTCTTTTGGAGGAGATACCAATCTCCTCTCCTGGTCTTCCCTGGAGATTTGAACCACCCTTAGGATGCTTTTGTTCTCCTTTGTCCTATGAACAGGTAGATGAAGCCATAAATTGATCTGCCCCCATGCTGCATTTAAGTATATTCTGCAATGGGATACTTACCTTTGTGAAATATTAGAGGTTTATGTAGAACCTCTGTTTTCTGTAGTTTTCTTATCTCTGTATCTGCAAGAAACAGGATGAGAGCAATTGTTAGGAGGCATTGTCTCAGCATCTCCACTCACCCTTCCATGGGAGAGACTCTGATGTTGGACCATACCACTTGTCTGGGTCTTAGGCATCCTCTATTAGTGCCCTAAGATGTTTCAGGGACTGTTAAGATTTAAATGGGAAATGTTCCCCAAAGATTCCTGTATTGAGGGCTTGGATCACAATGGCATTAGCTCCATCAGTCAGTTGGTGAGTTCAGAGCTGAATGGGCTATTAGGAGGTGGCCCCAGGGGAGGAAGCAGTGGCTGGGAGCAGACTTTGAAGGGTTCATCCTGCCTCAGGCCCTTTGTCTTTTTCTGGCTCCTTCCCTCTGTTTCCTGACTGCTATGAGGTGGGCTTTCCTCTGCCGTGCCCTTCTGCCCTCTGCCACAGTGTTTCTGTCTTGGGGTCAGCTGACCATGGACTAAAACCAGGAGCCAAAATAAACCTTTTCTCCTTTAAGTCGTGTATGTCAGTTGTTTTGTCTCAGCAACAGAAAGCTGACCTTTTGAAAATGTGTGGTCCATAAAAGCATTACACTGACTCTCAAGAACTAAAAGTTATCCAACATGTAAGTTAAACAAATGTCTGTGTAATGTGACACAGACTACAGTCCTTTCCACCAGGCATTTCTGGAATCTACAGGACTCTGGAAACAGCAAGTTTTTCATTAACTCATTTGATGGCAACATGTCCCTTGAAGGGAAGTGAAGGTACTTACAGTCTTTATTTCTCTAACAGTGTAAATATCTGTATGTGTTTGGTTAAAGTACATTCCCCAGATACTACCAGGGATGTTAAAGTAATATCCAGGTATGTATTATCTTTCAAAACCAGAAAAATTCCAAAATACATTTAACCCTGGAGTTTGTAGAGAAAAGATTGTGGATCTGCATTATGCTAACTAGGCAAACACGGTATAGCGCAGGCTGGCCTTGAACGCTTGGAGATCCTCTTGCCTCAGCCTCCCAAGTGCTGGGATTACAGAAATGCACCACTGCACAGACCTTAGCTTTTTACATAGTTCTGGATGAATTGTATTTAATAAGGCACATGGGTACTTAACATGTTTGATATGTTGTAGATAGGCTTGTCAAAAAAGAAACAAAAATGAAAAAATCTGAAACAGCTTTGTTTTCTATAACCACTTCTTAACTAATTCATATCCTAATTTCTCCACTTACTAGCTATGTCATATTAAGCAAGTTGCTATTTCCATTCCTCACTTTTCTCACTTGTAAAATGAAAATAGTAGCATGTAAAACTATATAAAATTGCTAATGTCCTATTTTGTTTTCCTTCAAGAATGGCAGATTTACATTTGTTCAACCCAATATGTACCTTGCAGGGTTTTTAGGGAATCAACATGTTCATGTCTACAACATAGTTAGAAAATTGGCTGCCTAGTAAATAGAAAACACTAGATAATTATTTAAGTAGCAAGTTAAAATGATTATGTGACCATCAATCAATATATAATGTATTTCTTAAGGTAAAGAATTGGAAGTGTTAGATGATTATCAGTCACGTTTTAAAATTTTTTCCTGTATATTATGATGTTTTGACATTTTAAAGGTACTGACAGCTGGGGAGATAATGCCTCTCCCAGAGTTAGCCAGTTCTTAGAGAGAGCAAAAGGTTCAAACCAACTTATGCTGAACACTTTGGTCCAATCACCCCTTTATCTAACCCTCAAGCACCATCCCAATGTTTTCCCTGCTCCAAGTCATCCCAGAGCCATGTATCAGCTTGAGACAATCCTACACTCAAAGCCTGCTGGACATACTTAAACAAACCCTTCCTAAACTGAATACCATGCTTTACCCTGACTCTCAGAATTCCAAATAAAGGCTCTGGCATAAGTGTTCCATCTTGTTTATTCTTGGAACATGTAAGTAATGAGTTTTTTTTTCCCCAAGTGGCATTGATCTCTCTGTGTTGAGACTTAGTCACCTCCATAAATTAAAATTTCAAATTTTTGAATAAGACAGTGACCTTGGGTGAGTTACTTGCCTGGCTAGTCTCACTTCCTCTCAAAATGATAGTTTTACACTGCATGATATACAATAGTTCTGACATCATAGAATTCTATACCTCTTTCTGTGAACTTACAATAATTTTTGATTTTGGTAGTGAGGATGGAAGCCAGAGCCCTTGCACTTAACTATATGCCCCCTCCCTGCTTTTAAAAAAGTCTTTTATTTTGAGACAGATCTTGTCTGTCTCAAAATAGGTTGCTAAGTTGCCTAGGCTGGGTTTTAACTTGAAGTCCCCCTGCCTCATCCTTCCAGAATGTTGGGATTACAGGCATATGCCACTGTGCCTGGTTTTTTTGATCTAGCTAAATTGTCAGCTAAGATAAGGTAGCAAGTAATTCTGGCCATTAACAAAGAGATAATTGTTTCCCCAAATAGGGCCAGTCATACGTGTACAGTTTTTCTCAGGGAACAAAGCCTGCGGACTAAGGCAGGTGAGTACCTTGTCGCTGCTCTCAAGTTCTATACCCATATCTGGGGTGGAGAGCAGTTGTGGGGTACAGTGATGTCCCTCTGTGTCTCCTTTCCTGGCTGTGAATTTCTGTGGCCCTG
>NW_004955481.1:10359583-10372081 GCF_000276665.1 Chinchilla lanigera
TGGGTTAGGACAGAGGTGAATTCATTCTATCTGTAATATCTCTCTGGTTTGTCTTAAGCTAATATCAGTGAATCAGGGACATTTCTGGGTCTGGTTATAAATACCACATACCAGTGTAATGAGTATAAAGATGAGTATATCAATTTACCCATTTATATGAATAGGGTGTGCTAACCAATTGCACCTCTGGAGCTCCATTTATCCATTTATATTTTGCTGGGAAACTATGCAGAGAAAAAACAATTAGGTTATTCTGGGGGCAATCATGCAGTTACAAATCAAGATGGCTACAGGAACATCCATGCAGATACTGTTTATTGACCCACTTTAAAAAGAAGAATAAGTATTGTTTTTTAAAAAACAATTGAAGCCAGGAAAGTCCCAGAAGGTAGTTGGGGCAACAAAGCTGAAGGTAAGGTGGCTGGTAATTTTTGTTCTATGTCCTAGGCAAGTTGTAGTGTCTGCAGGTTATTGCGCGGTGGGGTCCTAGTGAGGATTGACATGCAATACTGAACTCTCTCATCTCTAGGGTCGGCACAGACACGTTGTCCGTTTTTGGTGATGAAGCTGGAAGAGGAGGAGGAGAATGATTACAAAGTGAAGTGTCCTCTGCAATGGCGACAAGGAGCCCCATCCTCCCTGCCCCTCAGCGTCCCCACTAACACAGCCTGTCCTTTCCATTCTCTGCAGAAGGCAGCGCAGGGCCAGTCTCCTCTGGGAGACCCTCTCTCAGCCTGCAGGACTCCCTGGCCACCCATGGGTGTGTCCTTGGGCAACCTTCTGCCTGCTCTCTCCTTCCTGCCCCCGTTTTCCTCTTCTTCACTAGAAATGTGTCATCTCTGATGCCCTGCAGGCTTCTAGTAAGGACACAAGTTTCCCCGTACCCTGGCGGGATCCAAGGATGGGACTTTTGGGGACACCTGTAGAGCAGTTTCTCCCATCAAGAGCATGCAGGCTCCCTGCAACCCAGGGTGGGTGAGTTTGGTACTTACATGACTCCTGGCTGGGGGCACCCACCGCTTGTCTCAAAATAACTTCTCATGAGTTTACACCGGATAGTTCGTGACGTGTAGGAGAAGCAGCAGTCAGCAGGACGGTGAATGCCTACTGGTAGAGAAAGGGCCATTTAAAAGGCCAAGGCTTTTCCCTCAAGAGTCCAGTGGTGGGTACTATGAAAGGTACTATGAAGAAGGCCCAGGACTCAGAAGAGATGCTTGCTCCCCTTGGCCAGCACTTGCTGCCATCTTCTTGCTTCGGACCCTTGCCAGGGTTGAGCGATGTACCTGAGGGCACCTGAGATGGGCCCCAGCAGTGCCAGAAGCATTTCTTCAGGGGGTGAAGACATCTGCAGACACCTGCACGCATCAGGAAGCACCCTCTGCTCCAAGGTCAGCCAGGTGGGAATAGAGAAGGTATGTTTGGAGGAGATACCAATCTCCTCTCCTGATCTTCCCTGGAGATTTGAACCACCCTTAGGATGCTTTTGTTCTCCCCCTGTTGGGAGGGGAGATGAAGCTATAGTGCAGATCTATACCACTTACTGCATTTAAATATATATCATGTCTGGTCACTTACAGTAATGAAATCTTGAATCATCAGTTCGATGGCTTAATCTCAGGCGTTCTGTAATCTTTGAATCTGGAAGAAACAGACAGCATGGAGAGAGCAACGATGAGGAGGTCACATGTTCTCAGTGTCTTCACTCACCCTGTTCTCTGCATCCTTAGCCCAAGGAAGAGACTGATGCTGGATCAGTGTTACCTCTCTGGCCCTAGGCTGCCTCTAGGTCCATTTTCCCAGTGAGTGCCCTGGGATTTCTCAGGGACCTTTTAAAAATGTTTGAGACCTGAAAGTTTTCAACTGATGCTGAAATACTAAAAGCAAACTGCAGTGTAACCGAGGTAAGCTAAATATCTACATAATGTGATACAGTCTGCAGTTCTTCCCCACACACTTCTGGACTCTGCAGACCTCTGAAAATAGCAAGTTTTTCCTCACCTTGTATGTTTGCCTACTACATTTTAGTTACCTATTTTCCCATTGATGGCCATGTAGGGTGCATCTACCTTTCGCTTATTGTGAGTAATCTACTATAGACATGGGTATGCTAAAATGTTTTCATCTGCCTTCTTCCAACTCTGATGAGATCAGGTGCATTCAGGGTGGTATGGCCACAGGTTGCTTTCAATTCTATTGGGTATTACCCAGAAGTGTAATTGCTGGATATCATAATAACTTTTCAAAACTCTGCATTCCAAAATTCATGTAGCTGCAAAGATTTTGCATAAATTGTAGAGCTACATTGTGATAATTAGGCAAATGCAACTAAACTTTTTTCCTCTCTCCCTCCCACCTTCCTTTCCTCCCACACTCCCTTCTTCCTTCCTGTCCTCCCTTCTTCCCTCCCTCCCTCTCTTCCTTTCTTTCTTCCTTCCTTCCTTCTTCCCTTCCTTCCTTCTTTCTACCTTCCTACCTTCCCTCCTTCCTTTTCTCCAATTTTCTAATTTAAAGTTAATTCCATAACTGACTATCACAGAATAAAGGTCGCTTTCAAATTATTATTTACATATCATATAAAACATATAAAGTAATAAATTTGGCAATAAGAATTCAACTATCAACATTGTCCAGCAATTGCTTTTTATTGTTCTTAGCTCATTTTCTCTGTACAGTGAGCTTTTCAGATCTGGGGGTTCCACATCTGTGGAGTTAGCCAGTTATGAATTTAAAATAGTCTTTGAAAAAGCTATATCAGTACTGAACATGGAAAGACTTCTTTTTATTCTTTCCATTATTTTTTTTTTTCATTATTAGGGATTGAAGCCAGGGCCTTCACACTGAGCTAAATCCCCAGTCTGTTTTCTATATTTTATTTTGAGACAGAATTTTGCTAAGTTGCCTAAACTGGATTCAAACTTGTGATTCTCTTGCCTAAGTGTCCCAAAGTGCTGGGATTATAGGCATGCATCACCAAGCTCAGCTTCACTATCTTTTTAACCATACAGCATAACAGCTATTTACTAGAATTACATTGTTTTAGGTACTACAAGTAAGCCAGAGATTATCTGAAGTACAGGGAGAGTGTACACCCCTGTACACTCACATGTGAGCACCCATAGTTTTTGTTATCTATGGGGTTTGAAACCATTCTTCCAAGGACACCAAGGGATGCTGTGCTTACATGTGAATTCTAGTTACTGAAGCATGTGGATGTACTATACGATGCTTAATATGACCTGGGTGGACTTGCATAAAGGAAAAAAAAATCCTTAAATTTCCTTGTCTTTCCATAACTACTTCCAAAGTATCTTCTATCCTAATTCCACTGCTTAGTAGTTGTATGATCTTAAATGTTATCTCATGTTTCTAGGCTTCTATTTTTTCATTTATAAAACTAAAATAGTGTCTAAAACTATAAAATTACTGATGTCCCACTGTTTTTCCTTTACAAATATGGGTAATTCAAGCTGTTTAACGTATCTACTGTACAGAGTTGTTAGGAGGAATAAATCTGTTAACATCTCTAAAGCATCTGGAGCAGTGCCTGCCCTATGTCCAGGAAATATTAGCTATGTATTTGTTAAATGAAAATTGGAATGACTAGGTGACTTTGGGTAAGTCATTTCCCTGTGTGGTCCTACTACTTCCTTTCCAAAATGACAGATTTACATTTGGCTGTGTATAAGCATTCTAGCATTATAGAATTCTATGCTTCTTTTTAAAAATTTAAAATTGTAGTAAAGTATAATTTGATCTAGCACTTAGTAGTCTTATGTCAGCAAAGGGAACATATCAAGTAATTCTGATAATGAAAAAGAAAATAATTATTTCCCCACGTGAGATCAACATCTGTGTGCAGTTCTTCCTAAGAAACAAAGGCTGCACAGGGAGCCAGGTATATACCCTGCTGTTGCTTTCAAGTAAGCTCCATAGCCATGTCTGGGACAGAGAGTAGCTGGGGTACAATGGTGCCTCTCTTCATCTCCTCCCCTGACTGAGATACTGTGGTCTTGGCCACCAGTGAGAAGACTCATTTGACTCACCAGGAATGATGCTGGCCTGGGATCCAAGGGCAGCAGCAATGATGATGAGGAAAGAGAGGGCAGCCATGGAGATCATTATCCTCGCTGTGGGCAGGCAGAGCTGGCCTGAGGAATCTTGGGCTCCCTGCTCCCTGACTTCTTGGTATTTATAAGGTGAAGATCAGGAAGTCTCGGAGCAGAGGTCAAAATGCTATTCTTCGGCTACATACTAGTCAACCCACTATTGCTAAAAGAAGGAACAAGGCTGAGAACACAACAGGAAGTGGAGGGCCAGGAGTGCAACAGGAAGTGAGTGTAAAGATGACTTGGACTGTCCTTATGGTGTTCCCTAACTGTCCTAACGTATACTGGAAAAGACAGTAAATATTTTAAGACAGATCCTTTCTTATAGGAGATTCATTAATCCTCTGAGTTGGAAGCGTCCTCCCAACCCCCAGGACTAAACCACCTTCCAGTTCTTTGTAGCCTATAAATGCAGGATCCATCAGAGAGAGCAGTAACTTGTAAGCCTGGTCATGTGATTACCCTCAGTGTCTGGAGATATGTGTGACTCCTCCCTGTGTCTCACACCCCTACTTCATTAATGAGTACTTTTCGTTCTACCGTCAGAAACATACAGACTTATTCCTTGAAAGAAAAACCTCAGTTTCTTCTCTATGTTGTCACTCTCAGTATTTCCCTTCTGACATTATCTACTTGCAGTTAGCAGAAACCCCAGGCCCTTTAGTCTATAGTCTTCCTCCATCTCAGGTTTCAGTCCTAAGTAGTGGGTTCTCAGGTTGCCCACAACTTCTGTCTGAATTGGATACAAATCTCAAGATTCCATGACCCTCATTTCACAAGTGATGTTTTGCTAGAACAGCTCATAGAATTGAGGAAAATAATTCACTAGTTATACTAGCAGTTTATTACAAAGACTGCAACTCAGAAACAGCCAGACTGAACGGTGTTACTGATCAGTCCAAACTTAAAAGTTACAAAAGTTACAAAGACTTTATTTGGGGTCTTCCGTCCTTTGGGAGTTGTCCTTGAGTAACTTTTGCTTGCCCTCCCTTCGACCTTCTGAAAGGTTGTTTTTCCTCCCTAATCTTTGAGCAAGAATTGTATCCCCTCCTTTTTGTCCAGCATTCTAAATTCTAAAGAGAAACCTTACCCAAATGGTTGCAATGTTTACGGCTAAATAATCTTTCTTTAGATTTACACAACCGGGGAACACCTGGTGACCTGCAGATAACATCAGAGACCCCTCCTTGGTTTTTTAATCCTGTATATCAACCAACACAAAATGTGTAAATTGCTATGAGATTTAACTTGCAGAAAAGTACTGTTGTCTGTCTAGAAGAACTACAGGAACAAGCTCCAGGAGATTGAATTCTATTTCAGTGTTCTAGTGAAGAAATTAAAAGAGGACATTGCCCTAGGTGATGAAGATCCCATTCAGTATCTATACATCCTGGCCTGTTCCTCTTTTCCCTCCCTATAAAAGTCCTGTTATGGTTTGGATCTTAAATATCTCCCAGAAGCTCCTGCTTTGAAGGCTTCATCCCTAGTTGGCGGTGCAATTGCAAGGTGATGGAAACTTTAGGAGGGAGTCTTGGAGGAAAATGTGGGTCACTAAGGGTACATCTTGTCCCTAGCCTTTTCTGCCATGCCCTTCTGTCATGATCTTCTGCTTTACTGCAGGTCCAGAAACAATGAAGCCACTGACCATGGACTGAAACCCTTGAAAACATGAACCCAGATCTTTCTTTCTTTAAATTGATTTTTCTCAGGTCTTCAGTCACAGGGATGGAAAACTGACTCACACGGATTCATTGTGCTGTGAGTCCCCCAGTACGAAGCTTTGAGGATGACAGCTTCTCCACATCACCCAAGGTTCTAGTCCAGTAACATTAGGAGTTGTGGTCTGGAAACACAGATTCAGACAGCTCTAACTTGGTGTTCTGCAAAAGGCAAGGAAAATGAGAAGTTACGTTGAGTAAGCAATGTTGACTTATTACAAGGCAGGAAAAATTCCTTTGTGGGGAAATGTCTGTTGGCATTGAGAAGAGGGTACTACGTGATGGGAGCTATGTGACCAAATAAGGAAAATAATGTACAGACTTAGTAAAAAAGTTCATAAAGCAAAAGCCTGATAAGTTTTGATATGAATGGTAAGTCTCTGGGCATAATGTCCTTATTTGTTGCAGCTGCCTGTAGTTAGAAGGTCACTCGTGTTCACGTTCTTAGGCAGAGTTGGAGTTGTACACAGGTCCTTCTCCCTTGATGGCCTTCTGACTCCACTTTGAAGCTCTTTCAATATTGTTTTTAATCATAATTTTTCCTTCATTTTCACATTGCATAAGACAAGGTCTGGGGAAAGGGCATGCAGCTTCTTTGCCCTCTCCAGATGTGCCACTCACCTGATACCTCCACTTGTTCTGCAATGCAGAAGTGCCCCAAACCCCTCCTCCTTTCGGAAGTGTTTGGAGGCTTTCTAACAAGTATAATTGATTAAATTATTGACTGTTGGTGATCAAATCCGTTACCAGGCCATCTCCTTTCCCTGAAACTTAGTGGGGGTGAATCTGAAAATTCCAACTCCCTAATGGTTGGTTCTTTGGTAACCACCCTTCACCCTTAGGGGCTTTTCAAAATCACCTCATTAACATAAACTCAAGTCTGGTTTTAAAAAGCTTATTATGAATCACAACATTCCCTTCACCTTTTTTGCCTCATCACTTGGGAAATTTCAAGCATTTCTAGAGCTCTGTGTCAGGAACGAGGGATAAAGATATCATACTCCTGACCGCCTCACTCTTTCTACCTGGCCTAACCCACCCTTGTCTCTCACCAGGACTATTGCAAAAGCCTCTCAACTTGTTTCCTTGCTTCTCCACTTGTCCTCTTTATTCTGAACGCTACAGTCACAGCAATCCTGTTTAAGTTAGATCAAGTCACTCCTGTGCAGAACCCTCCACTGACTTAATCTCACTCAGTGGAAAGCCCTGTCCTTATAACAAGCTGTAAGCCTTGGGTATCCGGTCCCTATTTGCTCTGTTTTTACATCCTACTACTGTTTCCCTCATTCACTGTGCTTCAGTTATGAAAGTTGTCTTCAGCCTGTGGCTTTTCATTTCCTCTGCCTGATTGCTTTGCTTTCAACTGTCAGCACTCTATCTAAAATAAGAGTACCTCTACCCAAGTATCTGAAAAAAATCATATCTTCTCACATGTGCTTAACATTATCTAACATACTAGATAAGTCATCCCTAAACCCTTTAATGTCCATCTCTCCATCTAGAACATATGCTGCATGGGAGCATTGTGCAGTACTATCCCCCTAGTGTCTAGCACATAGTAGGTCCTTATTTTAGCCTACAGTCTCCTGAACTTAGGTGCATGAAAACTCTTAGGTGCACTTAGTTTATTTGGGAAGTGCTCCTGGGGACTGGACCCATTAGGGGAATTGGTACTTGACTCTGCTTGGATTTTTTTTTTTTGGAAGAGACTTATGAAGTACATCTCAGAATGTTTTGCCTGAGAAGTAAAGGGGAAGCATTTACCTCTTGTTTCTATTCCTGTAGCATTTAAAAATAAGCCACAGATTCTTTGACAATCTTCCCACTGAGCCGTGGAGTTTATGTCCTCTCCCCTCGAAGTTATAATCACATGAACTCTACAGCTAGTTCACGAAAAGTCCTGAAGCTTCAACCCTGATCAATGAAATGCTCAGTTCCGGAGCCCTGGTCTGCCAGAGGAAGAGGCTGAGTAGCTTGAGGCTCCTGGAATATGAGGGAACCCAAGCCACATGCATGTGTCTTGGTTGATATTTCCATATGAGCAGCATAGCCTTCAAATTATCCCAGCCTAGGTGCTAGATAGAACAATAAGGAAGACTCTGGATCTGCACTGTCAAAAATTACAACAACTACATGCGGCTACTGAGCACTGTAGGTGGACTAAACTAAACCATGACGCACTGAAAGTGTTAACTACACACTAGATTTCAAAGATTTAGTACCACCCCCCACTCAATAAGTTTTTGTACTGATCATTTGTTGAAAAGAAAAAAACTGGGGGTACACTGAGTTAAATAAAATATATTATTAAATTAATTTCATTTTTAAAAACTTTTTAGAGATAAGTGGAAAATTCAGAATTATATATGCGAATTGCATTATATTTCTATGGGTTATCACCAGTCTAGATGATTCCAGCCTACAGCCATCTTAGTGACTTCTGGCTATTTGTGTTTTAATGGAGGCCCCATGGAACAGAGACCAGCCATTCCTGCTGTGGTGGATTAACTAGAGGTCAGCTTGTAACACCCAACTGAACTGAATTAGTGTGGTTCTCCATGTGGAAGGCCCACCTGAGGATTGTTGCCAACAGCATAAAAGGAGAACTGGAGGGGAAGATGGTGGTGTTGATTCCCCTGGAGAAGCGTGTTGCATTGGTTTTCCTGATATGAACTCAGCTGTTCTCATTGTCAGAGGAGCTTGGGTCCTTGCTGTCAGTGAGGATGGCTGTGGTTTACTTCAAGGGAGCTTTGGTCTCACCTTGAGCATTGCTTCCTGGCTCCAGTGCAGATCCCTCAGCCTACTGGCATAGATCCTTCATCCCACTGGCACAGGCTTTCTAGCTTCCACCACCTCTGGGCCTTCCCAGCCTAGATCCTTGATACAGACTTGCATGAGATGTTATGGGCTGTAGGCCTCCATTTGGACTCATGGGGGACATTGCCATGGGCTCTAGGTCTTCACTGTACTCATGTCGGACATGGCCATGGGATCTAGGCCCTCAGCTGGATTCTTTGGATCTGTACTGCATGGGCAGATCTGCATTTAACTTTTTGGGTGAATATTACAAAATATTCCTATAAATTATGTGTCCTGTATTAAATCTATTTCCTTGCAAACCCTGACTATAACACCTCCTATGCCTGTATCAGCTTCTGACCCATCAACTGTATAAGCCTAGTTGTAAAATAGTTATTTGATACCACTACATATTGGGTGGTTTGTAGATAGATATGGGTAATGGACCATGGATCTTAATTTCTTCACACTACTGGTCTTGTTCATGCAGGTGTATTGAGTGTATTCTTATAGTTGTTTTACATTTCAGCATCAGAGCAGGAGGGGAGAGTTATAAAATACAGACTGAGGTAAGACAGGTGCTTATCTCATTCTAGGAAACTGAGCGACTGAAGCACTGGCAAAGGCAAAGGGTAGGATCAAAAGGATGTGAAGTGGTACACAGTTACAGTCCACCCTTGTTTTCCTCTGATGCAGTTTATTGTGTCCAATCCATCCAAATGCCTCTTTTAAATCAATTGCATGTCAGCTTCAATGGAACCTGGACTACATACTACAGTACATCTCCACTGCCCTTACCCTCCCCAGCAATCAAGACCTCCCATTCCACAGAGCCTCATGTTATGGGGGAGAACACCACACACAGACCACTGGGAATCCTGGCTACTGGGGACGTAACATCACACAGTACTCTGTGTTTTAGGACAGGTCTTAACTCTGAAATCTGTTGGCTTCTTAGCCAAGTTATTAACATTCCAATACTATTTTGGCCTGGTTGTTTCTGAGTTATCACTCAGGAAAAAGCACATGGTAATATTGGTTGGTTCCATATGCCCACTGACTTACAACATTTGCTGTAAAATGGATTCCTTTGTTTGAGCTAGTGTTGTGCAAATACCGTACCTGATCAGGCATCCTCCTTATAGCCAGTATGTCTCCTTGAGGAAGATGGGTAAGTGCCATACTGAGACTCAACATCTCCTCTGCAGCTGGCAGGTGGTATTCACAGGACAACAGTGACAATAGCTAAAGTGGCCTTGGTGAAAGAGAAGCCCATGGTGTGGGACCCTGCATATTTTTCATCCTTACCACAAGAGCCTTCAGCTCACAGTCCTGCTGTACTGACACTGCTGAGGGCAAGAGGGGAGGCAGCTGACATCCACAGGGCAAGTCACTGTATCCATATGCTTCTTCTTTCCTGTGTTCTCCACTGACGCCCAAGCCTGTTTAGTCATGAGAGCTTGTGTAGTACTTCCAGGCTGCCCATGCTAGAGCACTGAGCAGGTTCCTGTAGGTTGCTTGTATCTCAGCATCAGAGACTCCCTGATCAGGAAAACTGGGGCATGCATGACAGATAAGGTAAAGGAGCAGTTGGATTGTACCTCCAAGGAGCTGGACAAAGTCTATGCACAAATGGCTGCTATAGTGGTGGCTGGAGTAAGACAGAGGTGAATGGAATGGAAGTGATACACTGAGGAGTGTGCTGTAAAACAGAACACACATTTGTTTAGTAAAAGAAAAAATGCAAAAACAAATGTCTGACCGTACAACTTATTGCCATTTCCTCAACACAGAAAACATCATGTGCTTAGTCTTTTGTTGCGTCTCTGTTTCCTCTTATCACCAGTCATTCTTAGTGACATTTAAGAGTCAGATCAGCTCTGATTGTTACTTAGCTTGGCTGTGCTCACTTTGGTAGCACATGTAGTTGTTACTTAGCTTGGCATAAGCAATGGAGTCCCCTGTGCTACTCTCCAAGGATCTCCCAGCCTCAGACGTCTTGCAAGGCTATTAATAACAAATGCAATGCTCACTGAGTGCTGTCCATTTTCCGGAAACTGTGTTATGGGCCTTGTAGACATTATTTTACAACTCTTGTATGAGGTATTTACTGTAATTGGTTCGCAATATTGCCCAGCACACCCCACAACCTCTGCCCTTTCAGAAACACCAAATATCCTGTCAACTTGGGGTGCAAACACAGCTCTTAACCACATCCCATGATGTAGGATTGAATAGCATGTTTATCATACTGAGATACCCTATAATATTACATAAAAGCATAGGATAAGAGTGCACACAGTTGAGTAGAATGTCCTTACCTTGAGGGAGCCTACCCTATTTCTCAGCCAGACACAGTCTATGGAAATTATCCACTGTTCCTGTAAGTTTCATCTCTCACTCCTTCCTTTTTGATTTGTCCATGTGCTGGGCATCTGTGACCTAACTGATCACAAGGCCTCAGCATGTATAGCTGTCCTCAGAGAAAAGGGGTCTGACACTATGGTCCTTCCTGCATCAGTTGCAGTATCTTAAATTTCCCAGTGAGCCCATTGCAGATGTTGCCTGACTTTATCTGATGGACTAGGATTGCGCCGAGGCCAAAGTCACCTGTGAAGGGTGGGGTGGGGCAAGAGTCAAGCCAGCTGGTTCTGAGGTGACTTAGCAGAAACTCTGCTCATGGGGCATTACCCAGATCAAACTGTGGCAAAGCAGCCCAATAAACTTTTTAGTTGTGAAGTAAAAATGCCTGGTGAGCAAAGAAGTGTCCTCGAGCTCAGATTATTGTGCCAAACAAAGATGACGAGGGAGTTTCTCCTCCGTCAGGCCAGCTGCACATCCTATTGGGAAAGGCAGTCATGCACATGGTTGGAAGCCTTCTTTACCAATAAGTAAAGAGCCTGCCTGGGCCCCGTGGGGCTTATTGCCTAATGTGGGTGAATCTTTCTCTGCTCCACACTCACTGTGTTCTTTTGTTCTTACTCATCGGTGTCGTGTGACACTTGACCAACCAAAGTGTGTCCTTTACTATTGGAGAGAGGAGAGATCATTGTCCTCCATTGTCTGGGGGATGTAGCCTGCTAGCGATGGGGAACCACTGCTCCCGTATCCTCCCCTGGCTCTTCTTTGTGTGAGTGAAGTGCTGTTCCATTCAGTCTGCTGTAATTCATATCTTATCTCTTGGTAATACCAACAGCTGTAAACCAGGTAGTGGGTTGATAGCCTGAAACTGCTTTTCCAACCGCAACTAAGATCTTGTGCATTAAAGAGCTCATATCACACACACACACACATTTATGAGGGAGCACAAAGGCACCTCTGTCTCTTGGCATATGGCACTCAGGGATGATACATCATGACTCATACTTGGAACATTTACTTTTGCAATAAGCACTGTTGGTGCTTCAAAGAAAAATGCCTCTCCATCTCTGTTGTCTCATGACTTTCAGATGAAACACACCTCAGCCTGAATGCCCCTGCCACATGGGAGAAAGACACTCCTCTGAGCTCCACGGAGAATGTGAACCCCAGAAATGTTTGGCATCTTGGGAAGATGAGCCAATTAACCTGGCAAAATCTGACTCTTATGCGATGTATTCTTGGAAATGAAGCATTGTTCTTGGAATGAATGAAACCAATGTATTCTTGGAAATGAAGCGCTTATTTTTTTTTTTCGCTGTTTTATTTATTTATTTATTTATTTTTTTAATTTTAGAAATAAAAGGAGGAAAATACTAACAGATCGACAACGTTTTACAAAATAGCAAAGAAACAGTACAGACATTACAGAGTTACAAACAGAGTGGTAGGGAATTAACAATGCTTATTGTATTACATATTGATATCTTCAATGTAGTTTCTCATGAAAACACATA
>NW_004955481.1:10373066-10399563 GCF_000276665.1 Chinchilla lanigera
CGTGCAATTTGGTTTTTGTTCATGAACTCTCTGCCTACCCCTATGTCTTCAAGGTTTTTACCTACCTTCTCTTCCAATAGCTTTAGTGTTTCTGCGCTTATTTTTCTTGATTCTTTTTGTGTTCTAATCTGTGGAGCAGAACTCACAAGTGATGGCTGTATACACAACTGTTGCAAATGGGTGGAATATTAAAAAAATTAGTTTTACTCAAATTTTTGCTTTAGCTTCATTTACAAGTGTAAAATATCATCGCATCTCAGCGGGAAGTTCCTTTCGAGCTTCAGGGCATACCATCTCTCATATAACTGAATTTGCCATAACCAAGGGAGAGTGCTACACTACTACACAGGCCTGGGCCAGCCTCAGAAGTGTTACAAAGGTAATAATAACGCACTCAATTCTTACTGAGGACTTTCCATTTCCTAGAAACTATGTCATGGTCCTAATAGGTGTTATCTCATGACTTTGCATTATCTTACACCACTTCCATGTTCCTACCATAAATATCTGTGATTGGGAATAATCATGTGTGCCTCTTCTTTGCACATCATCTTAAGTGGCCTGACTAGTGCATGAAGAAATAGTTCTGTTAGGTAACAAGGGGAATAATGAAGCTTATCCAACTACCTTCTTGCTTTTCCTGATGTCTGTAAGATGGGGCTTCACCACTTCCTTGGAGAAACCAAACAAACCCAAACAAAAGGTCTGTGCTGTGCTGTACAGTTGAACACTCTCTGGGGTTGCAAATAGATGGGGCCCCTCAAATATCTTCCTAACGCTCCTGTATGCCAGCAATGTGCTTGTTTTTGGTAAGGCCAAGTCAGAGAAAAAGGTTTCCATTTTGTACTAAATGTTTCTTCTAACTTAAAGCACCTCAAATGTTTCTCTCAACTCAGTAATTTTTTGAAATTACGTCATGGCACAAATATTTAACTTGTTCCTTGTTTTGATAGATTGCTTGCAAAAGTGGCCGCAGTAATTCCTCCCACCCAAGTGCATGATCATGGGAAGTCCCTCGGAATACTGGGTGCGGTTCTGGCCTGTGCCTTGAAACTTGCCCTGTTTTACTGCTGGAGACCTTAATACCACCATGTGTTCCAGTCCACGCTGCTCTCCTAAAAGAGGAAAATACAAGGAGAGAAAAAAGCCCCAGATAGCCCTACTGAGAGACAATTCTAGAGAAATAAAACCCCAGCAGAGGACTGGAAGAACCACCCGTGGAAACAGAGCTGTGAGAATAACAAATGTTTTCCATATTAAGCCATTACATTTTGTGGTGATTTCTTTTGCAGGACCAATTTCTTTTGCAGATAACTAATCGTCTTCTCTGTGGGCACGAAGATAGGTTTGTCTTCTTTATAGGTGTGTTTAAAACAAAAGTGATAGTTCTTCCTTTAAGAAGAAGCTGGTTTCTTTTAACTAAAGTAGTACTTGTTGCTGAAGGAGCATATAAATAGTAGGAAAGATTCTTTATTCTAGTTAGGGTGGAATAGGACAGAGGAAGTCTCTGACACCCAGAGTTGTGTAGCCTTTGTACTCAGTGAAAATTGGGCTTCATTTGGAATATATAAGCTAATAAACTATTTTTACTGTTTCTTCCAGGGCATTTTCTGGGAGCTTTCTGTCACACGAGATTCAAAGTAAAGGGTATTCCATTCCTTCTACTCCTGAAATCTTTCTTGCTCTCCCTCAGGGATCTTGCTCTCCTTGCCTTTAGTTCTAGGATCCTGACCTTCGGAGGCCCTAGAACCACTCAGATTCTTGCCATGTCCAGCACACTTTTCATGGAAAAGTCCTCTGGTGTCCACTAAGGCTCTGATACCAAGTCTTCACTGAGTCCTGGACCCCCATGGATTCCTCAGGCCGCAGAGGGCTGGGGGTCAGGCCAGAGCTTTGGAAAAGAACAGAATTCAGCACAATACATGAGAACTGAGGGGAAGGCATCTGGGGCAAAATTCAGGGCAGGACAAATCCCCAGGCTCAGTAGAGGGGAACAAGGGGATGGTTTGGGAGTCGGGCTCCTGCTCTTCCTGCATCCTGAGCCAGAGGCTTGCGTTGCAATGTGGCTACTGTGCTTCGGGCTCAGATCAGAGCAGGCGTCACGGGCATGTGACTTGGCAGTCACTCAGGGCTCAGCTCTTCGGTTTCATGCTCTGCTGTCAATATCATCTGAAATGCTTAATAAGTTTTGAACGAGGAGCCTTATGCTTTCATTTTGTGTTGGGTCCTGCTCCAGGCCAGTGTGTACCACAGCTCCAGGCAATTGTTGGCCTTTTGGATAATGCAATTTAAGAGTATGAGGCCAAGGATTGCTGGGCCATGGTAGTGAATGGCAGTAATCACAGCTATTTGGGAGGCTGAAGCAGGAGGACCTTAAGTTGGAGCCCTGCTTGGCCAACTTAACAAAACCTCATCTCAAAATAAAAATAAGGGCTGGGGAGGTAGCTGAGAGGTAAGAGTGCTTGCCGAGCATGTGCAGGGCCCTAGGTTTCCTCAGTATTTGGGGGTGGGGAGAGAAAGAAGCTGGAGATTGGGAGTTGAACCTCTATTTTTGTATCTATCTTTTTTTTATTTGTTTTTTTTCCGGTACCTGGGATCGAACTCACGACCTTGTGCTTGCAGGTCAGGAGCTGTGCCGCTGAGCTAAACGCCCAGCCCAAACCTCTATTTTTGTTTCTACCTTCCTTATAGAATTCTGGAAACTTCCTGGGAGTTTCTGAGGGATTATTCTCTATTCTGAGGGAGTGCTGCCTTTCTGAGCGACTGTTCCCTATTCCCTAGGGCCCCACACATACCTGACTGGGAAACCTCTTCAATGACTCCTGTGATCTTCTTTTTCATCTCTTCTCTCTGTAACATTCAGCCCTCTCTACCAATTGTTTCCAGTTTCCCTTACTTCCCTCCAGGCTCAGCGCAGCCCCTCTGTGTGTCAGTACAACTAAGAGAGGCTCAGAAGTCCATACCTTCCCCGGAAGTACCGAGATATCCCTCCCTTTTCCAGACTTTGCTGGTTTTTTGTCACTCCCTGAGATCCAAGTTTACCTGATTCTGAAGTCTATAATTGTCCTATTACATCTTGGTCTTGGCAAAATAGTAACTATTTTAATGATAATTGCATTTATTAAGTCCTTATGATGGGTGGGTTAGGACCAGGCTGTGGTGAATAACGTGTTAGACATCAACAGGGCACCAAAACCTCAGTAATCAGTAGGAGTATTTTAGTTCAGTATTTAAAAATCAAAACCACTGCTCCTCTAGATCTATGAAGAACAAAAACATTTAAAACTTTTAAATAAAGATGGATTAGTAGCAATGCCATGCTGAGCTATATTAAACCTGAGGCAAAAGGCAAAAGTCGGTAAGTGGTTCCTGTTAGAATATCCATCTGTCTGTCCATCCATCTTTCCATCCATCTGTCTGATTTACTAAATGCCTACCATGCACCAGTCATTCTGCTTAGCACCAGGAATGTTACGTGAAGAGCCAAAAAGATTATATTTCATCTCTCCTAGAAGTAAACATGAAATGATTCATACAATTAAATATGCACACATGCACTAACAAGCAGTATGATGGAAAAATATGATATTGGGGAATCTGAGAATGCCACTCTATAGTCTAAGACAAGAATTATGAAGCCAGTAAGGTTAGCTAAATTGAAAGTGAGGAAAAGGGAAACACACTTTAGGGAAATAGTTTGTGCAAATGTCCTGAGGCAGGAAGTCCTAATACATGTTAGGAACTGGTGGGCACTATTTGAGAACAAGTAGAAAAATCATGGGGCCTGCCTTGAGTTTTATCTGGGTGCCAACAAAAAACCAGTCCTCACAATTATTTAATGGCCCAGCGGGAGACCCAAACTTAAGCTGCTATATAATTTATCTTTAAGGTTGCTTCCTGTTCAAGGCATCGATGACAGAGTCACCTATGTGATCTATACACTCACAGGGCATGTGTCTCTTCCTGTCAGTGTTCAGACTGGTGCCAAAACAGTAGCAATGGTCTGCGGGGTGCCCTCCTCCGAGGCTGCCCGTGGGCGTGCACTACACAGGGAGGTCCCCTTCAAAGCTCCTGAGACCTTGCTTTGGGCTCATTTCCCTTAAGGCTTGGCCAGGCCAGCTTCTTCAGGCCTTAGCATCTTCTAAAGTAAATTCAAGGAGCCCCGTCAGCTTCTCACCAACCTTTTCTCTTCCTCCCTTCCTTTGCCCCAATAACTGCAACAAACTTCCTGTATTTGAGTTTCTGGGAATTTAATGAGGAACAGAGCAGAGTCCCTGACTCACCCAGCCCATCCTTGCCCTGGAGTTGTTTTTTTCTGACCCTTTGGTAACTGTGTCTTTTCAGTAAAAAGTAATAAACTTCTCCTGTTGAGAAGACATGTGGTTGAATTATTGTTTCTGCTTTTTCTCAGAGCCATACAGTAAAAGCCTAGGATCTGAAGGGGAGAGGCCAAGTAAAAAAGCTATTATCTCCACCTTTCCCTTACCAAACAGGCGGATTTCGCAGGGGCGACTCTGCTAGATAGAACAGGTAGCTCCCAGTGGGCTGGAAAGGATGCGGCGACTGCTGGGATACATGGGGAAGAATCACCTGCAGTGCCTGCCCCTGGCTTAACTTCAGCTGGGGTTAGAACTCACAAAATGTCCTTGAGGCTCTGCCAATCAGGTAACGAGGGACAGATGACAAGTGAGTAGCATCACCACATCCCCTGGCATTCCTGCGTCCATCAATAAACTGGTTCTTTGTAATGAATAAATTGGAATCTGTTGCTTCCTCTTCATACGCACTGCGACTGTCTAGCCTAGTCTTCTCATTGGTCTCTCTACGTGCATTCTTGCTTCCCCCAAATCCATTCTCTATCTTGCGGTCGGTGATCTTTCTGTGATCCACATCAGTCAACGCCAGTCTGTTGACCGGCAAGGCTCTGACCTTCTGGCCGCACTGGCCTTCTTTTCATTGGAGGACTACCCCAAGGTGATACCAACCCTACAGCCTTTACCTTTACTGATTTCTCTGTCTGGCTTGCTTTTTGGCCAAATCTTCTTCATCTTTTGGGACTCAACCTGTTGAGTTTCTTGTATCCCAGCCACTATATCCCATCTACAATGATAAGGTGTGATCAAAACTTAGGGTGAATGTTTACCTTTAAATAATTTATTCCACTAAGAGACACTTTGCCACTGATTCCTCTCAAAATACTCCTCCTTGCTCGGGACACATTTATACCATCATACTTGTCACTTTCTGAAGCAGTACTAGAAGCACTCTTTCATGGGTGTCTTTAGTTGAGTTGTCATGGCTCCTTAGATGTCTGGAATCAGATAAAAACTGAATATTTTGGTTATTTTGACTTTGGGAAAGAGTCAGAAATCACACGGTACCAGTGCTGGTGAATAATGTGGACGAGGGCAACACTACACACTAATGTTTTTATAAATCTGTCTTTGTACTGGCTGGTACTTCACAGCTGCATTCACCAAATTTTTGATCACACCTTGTAAAGACACTCACAAAAAGGGATTTCCACAACTGCTACAGAAAGTGGTAAGAATGGTGGAGTTAGTGCATTCAAAGCAAGGGGGAGTATTTTGAGGGAAATTAATGACAGTGTGTCTTTCACTGTAATGAATTTTTTAAAAATTTCAATATTCACCATATATTGATCATACTCAATATTTTGTTCACTTGAGGTTTACACCCCCCCACTGCCCAGCCCCCACCACAGAAGTTCCTTGAAGGCAGAGTCTGCACCTTTCTAGATGCTGCAATAGCATCTCTAGTACCTGTAGCAGCACCCAATAAATGTGGAACGGGGCATCAGAGGAACCCGAGATGTGCCCCTCTGCACTGCAAGAATGATAGGGTTTTGTCTTTTTTGTTTTGTTTTTTTCTGGTACCTGGAATCGAACTCACGACCTTGTGCTTGCCAGGCAGGCGCTGTGCCACTGAGCTAAATCCCCAGCCCCAGAGAATGATAGGGTTTTAGAGATGCACATTTGAAAGAGATCTTGAAAGCATACAGAGGGCTTGGGGCTGGAAACTACAGGGCTGGAAGCAACCACAGAGGCAAATAAATGCATGGAGGTGAGAAATGAGTATCTAGTTTGGGGTAAGGCCAACAATCTAGTTAGCTTGTAAGGAGCAGAATGATTAACATCTAACACGTGCAGAATGATATTGCCACCCCAAATGCATAATATAGGTGACTTGTCCCTATCTCATAGGTCCTTCTCTGTTTCTTGCTTCAGGCTGTGGCTATCTCTACTTTGGCCTCACTTGCTAGAGTTCAGTGACCAGCATGGATTCAGGACAGCTTTCCCACAACAACCCCCTCTGTTTTCTGCAAATACCTGTAATATGTCCACAGATCAATCTCTAATGCTGCTGCCAACAGCCCACAAGCCCTGAGAGCAGGGTATCTGAGCCGAACTTCAGAAAAAAACAGAACAGATCAGATCAGAGCAGAGCAGAGCAGAGGAGAACAGAACAGAACAAATTCAGTACAAAGGGAAGATGGGGGAAAGCACCAGTGGGGGTTAATTTTAAGGCAGGATACCTTCTGCACAGTGTGGCTCTGCCTCGGTCCCTCTTCCCTATGCTCTGGGGATTTGGGTTCGTCCACTTAACCCCAGGCTGAGGACAACCTCAAGCCGCACTGGTGATGGAGGGAGATGGATTAGTCTGTTAGACTGCGGAATGAGGGGCACAGCGAGGTATGTGAAAGCTGAGAAGGGAGCCCACCAGCTTTCTCCTCAGCCCCAGCGAAACTGTAGGGCTCTGTCTCCTTCCTGGGATCTATGAAACTTAAACAGGGCCAGAGCAAGGGCTCAGACCCTCAAAAGGTTATGAGGTGTCACAAGATGTAATCACAAATAAAATCAATACTACAAACTGAAATACAGTGGTAGGAATATCTAAGTAAGTTTTGATTTTCTAATACTGGGTCATTTTTTGGTGTTAATGACAAATATTATATTCTTTCAAGTGCATTGTTTGCTGGCCCCCTAAGCACACGCTGATTGCCTGTTGGGCAATTTATCATTGATCCCATTTACCTGAACTCCAGGCCCACTCTGCCCTCTTCTTCAGCCTCCTCTTGGCCCTTTCCTCCCACTTTTTGATGCCGCTCTACTGGGGAGATGCTTCCCCTTGATGGACTCCAGCCCAGCCAGAAAGTCCCCAGAATGGTTCTCCACCACACCTCCCCATATTTGTTCTGTACCTCTGGAAGGTACCTTGAAGTCTGGCCTTTCCCTCAACAGTCTTCATCCCCTTGATGCCAGCTACGAAAGTGCAGCTCCTAGGCTGGTGGGCTCTGGCACACTTTATGGGTTAGATTGAAAACACCTTATATTTATGCCCGGACTCCTCCAGGAGATACAGCAACAGTTATTGATGTCCTCATTTACATCTGGAAAGAAGCAGGCAGAGTAAAGACTACCCAGGAGACTTGGACATTACCCTGTCTGCTCATGATGGGTGGAGATATTTTTCAGCCAGATGAGAAACAAACCTAAAGTAATAAATGAAAATACTACAGCTACCAGAATTTACCTTTTCTCTTTGTAAGCTTTTCCTCATTAGTCACCCTCCATTCCTACCAGGAACTTTGCTCTTGCCTGACGAAGCCCTCTGCCATTTTTATGTAGGGGAGAAAACACGGGACTTTAGTTGTGAAGGAATTAAGAATATGCCATCCCTAAATATGGCGCTCTGGCATTTTGACTATTTTGAATTAAAAGCAAGTTTACAAATGTGCCGAAGATGACTCTGACTTTCATTCTGGTTCTTAAAAGCGGTTGAAATTCCCATGTGGGAGATGTCCTGTTATATTGGAAGGAAAGTACTAGTTTTATTAGGCAGTACCAGAAGTTAAAGCCAATAACACCTGTCCAAACAAACATGGTTTAACTGCCCTTATCTCAGTCACTTCTCTATCCAGGTAACTACCTTTCAGGACAGAAGGAACCAACTGCCTCTTCAGGTCTTTATTTCTTTATGAGGGTTCCTATGCCATGCAACACTGGTGTTAAATAAATGCGCATACTTTTCTTCCATTAATCTAGCTCATGTCAGGTTAATCCAGCCCATGGATCTAGCTGGAACTCTGAGAGAAAAGAGATGAAGTCTTGCTTTCCCCTATATTTGGTAGACATTTTTTATATATGATTTAATTCTCCCCCAAACTCTAAGAGACTGGTGCTATTGTTTCATTAAAAACATGTAGTCAATCAACCTCGGTAAGGGTAAGGAACTTGTCAGAGTTACCTAATTATTAAGTGGCTGAGATCTGAAACTGGGATGTCAGCTCCAAAGTCCAAAACTGAACTGCTACATTAGCGTTACTAACTCATTTGGCTGCAAGTATCATTTAACCTTTCCAAACGAGTTTTCACACCTGTGTGAGTAAAAAGGCGACCAATGACTCTGACAGGGCAGTTGTGACGATTAGAAATAATGCAAAGCACTGAACCAGTTCCAGGCATGGGGAACATTTTTATAAGCACTTGTGTGTCAGGGAGTGTTCTACACTTAAACATTGTGCTGATTAAGCTTACTTATGGTACTTGATTGGCTTGGGAGCTGCCTAGAGGGGTTAGTAAAGCACACTTCTGGTTATGCTTGGGTGGGTAGTGGAAGTGTGACTTTGAGTACTGTGGTGGAGTGACAACTTGTGGTCAACTTGTAACACCCAGCTGAACTGAACCAGCATAGTGCTGGGTGTGGGAGGCCCACCTGAGGATTGTTGCTGGCAGACTGGAGAGGATGAAGTGGAGAGGTTGTTGGAGAAGCAGTCAGAAGATGTTTGGAAGCTGTTGGATGCTGTTGGTTTTCCTGGAGGACCTTGTCACAATGGCTTTCCTGATGAAATTGGCTGTTCTTGTCAGAGGAGGAGTTCTGGACCTTGTTGTCACTGACAATGGCTATGGTTCACTTTGGGGGAGCTCTAGTCCTCACTTTGAGCATCGCTTCCTGGCTCTGGAGGGGAAGATGGTGCACTGCTCAGTCTTCTTGAGAAGCTTGTCATGTTGGTTTCCCGATGGGAACTCAACTTTCCTCATCATTGGAGGAGCTCCGGACCTCACTGTTGCTGAGGATGGCTGTGGTACTTTTAAGGAGAGCTCTGGTTCTGACTTTGAGTGTTGCTTCCTGGCCCCATTTGAGAGCCCTCAGCCTGCTAGCACAGATCTTTCATCCTGCTGGCATAGACTTTCTAGCTTCTACCATTGACCTTTGGGCCTTCCCAGTGCAGATCTATGAAACAGGCCTGCAAGAGCCCATTGTTATGGGTTCTTGGCCTCCAGTTGGACTGGTAGGGGGCATTGATTTGAGCTCTAGGTCTTCCACTGAAATTATGCAGGGCATTATGGTGGAATCCAGGCCGTCAACTGGATTATTTGGTCTTTAGTGTGTGGACAGATTTCCTGCACTCTCTTTTTGTATGTGATTCTTTGGGTGACTATTATAAATAATCTTATACAATATGTGCCCTGTATCATACTGTTCCCCTTGTAAAGCCCCCAAACTACAAGTACTTTATTTGGTCCCTGACCCCTTTCACTCTGGCACTGTTACCCTACTCTGCTTCTTAGCCACTATGAACTAGACATCTTTGTTCTGCTGTGTCCTTCTAACATTATGTTTCTGCCTTGGAGCCAGCTGACCACAGACTAAATCCCCTGAAACCATTAGCCAAATTGAACCTCTTTTCCTTTAATTTGTGGGTGTTCAGTATTGTATTCCAGAAACAGGAAAGCTAACACAAATATATTAACTAATTCTCTTCTCATGACAAACCTTTGAAATAGGTGTTCTTATCATCTCCATTCTATAGATAAGTAGACCCAGGCATAGACAGAAGAAACCTGCCAAAATCACATAGAAGAATAAAGATTATTATTGCTGTTGCACCACACCCCTTCTTTATCCTTCTTTGACAGCTTCTCCCCTTGGGTTCTCAGAGAAGGATCAGCCCAGGGGCTAGCCCATTCTTGCTCTTGCCTGTTTCACAGGGGGCCTCACTCTGATCACTTTGCTTGTAGCCCAGTCTCAGGGCTCTCTCAATATATTACCATACGGTTACTGTTCAGGAATTGACTGATAGTAAAGTCCATCTTCATAACTCTGAGCACTGACTTTTGGAGACCATAAAACAGTTCAAGTTACAGTAATGATGAGTGAAATATTTTTTCAGAGTCTGAAGAATTTTTATTTTTTGCTTTTTATTTAAAATTTTAAACATAGAAATTATAAAACTAGTACAGAGGGTTTGTACACAATTATCCCTCAGCTACCCCCTATGGTAATGTCTTTCAAAACTTTAGTAAATCATCAAAACTAGGGATTTGACCCTAGTACAATGTTATGAAATGAAAATACCTTATTAAAATTTTTTTTACCAATTTTAATACGCATTTTTTTTAGCATATAGTTCTATGAATTTTCTCTTGTCCATAGACTCACGTTACTGTCACCACAATCAGGGTACAACTCTATTTTATTCTTCCTCCACATTTTGAGCCAATTAAATAAATGGAATCACATGATATGTAATCTTTGATATTGACCTTTTTTTCCACTCAACATAAAGCCCTTGAGATCTATCAAAGTTATACTCAGTAGTTTGTTCTTCTTTAGGGCTAAATAGAATCCCATAGTATAGATGTATCATAATATAAGCCTTCACCCATTGATGAAATTGAGCGCATTTAGGGTTTTTTGGCTGTAGATACCATACACCCATTGAAAGACATTGATTTATTTACAGTTTTGGGTTAAGAACATGTACTGTGAATATTTATATAGAGTTTCTTTTGTTTTTAAAACCAATATTAGAAATGATCAAAGGATGTTATATGCATGTACAAATATACCAAAATGAAACCCAGTATTCTATAAAACTAATGTGCATAATAAAAGAAGTAAATTCTTAAAAAGGTCAGTATTAGCTTCAATAGTTTTTTATCTTCCTGTACAAGTAGTTTGACCCAGAATTCTCTACAGAAAAAAAGAGCCATTCAAAATATCAGAAAAACTGAACCTCCTTCTTTGCAAATAAGAAAATCAAACACATCCAAGGCAAAATCTTCAAGAACAGTATACAAGCTTTTGTTCAGAAATTAAAATTTTCATGAAGCAAAATTTAGGGTGAAGCCTGAACTAAAAACCGTTTTCCGCCCAGAATTATGGCTCACAGGTGCTGCTAACGACAGGTGCTGAAATAGCGCTCATCTGTTGCTCTATCAGTTAGTGAGTTCATTGGTGGATTAAACTGACTCACAGCTATTGATGCCTATTAAAGCCCAGGGAAAGACGACTGGAGTATAATGGTGAGCAAACTGGAGATCTGTTCTCATAATAGCCAGATAATAAAGAAATTACCACACAAAAATATCTCAAATTTCAAACTGTGATAAGTGATCTAAAGGAAAAGTCCAAACCGCTCTGTAAGAGAACAACAGGAAATCCTAAATTGGGTTTGGGGACAGGGAAGGCATCTTGTAGTAACTGCTATTTAAGTAAGACTTGCAGGGTGGAACCGAGCTAGGAACAGTAAAGGGAAAGCCCCCCAAGGGAAATTTTGAGAAAAATTGTGGAAGTCTTTGATATGGATCCAGCTCCCCCAACAAAAGATCATGGGATGTCTTCTCTAGGGTACCCTGTTGGATTCCATAGGGAGTTGTGTTTTTCATTGTCTTTGAATTATTTTAGGACCCTGTAAGTTATGAAAACTTATAACAATGCAAGTAATTCTTATTTTTTACTAGTACATATCTGGAGTAAATAATGATTACATTGATCAGTGGGGCGTCAGGACACGTATATAATGCATCTTTTTTTTTTTTTTTTTTTTGGTTTTTTCTCTGGTACCGGGAATCGAACTCATGACCTTGCGTTTGCCAGGCAGGCGCTTTGCCGCTGAGCTAAATCCCCAGCCCCCAATGCATCTTAATTTTTTTTTATACCCTTCCCTTCTCGCTCCTCCCTCTTATCTATGGGAATGCCTGTGAATTTTGTTTGATGGGAACAATTGATTACCACTCTGTGGATGTTGGTAAGTCTGCATCTATTTGTAAATTTATTTCAGCTTTCCTGATTACTAAAAAAATGTGTCATTTGAAATCTTCATTGAGTTAATTTTTGTGTATAATGTAAGGAGTCCATTGTCATTCTTTTGCATGTGGATATCCAATTGTTCCAGGACCACTTGCTGAAAGGACTTTCTTTCCCCACTGAGTTATCTTGTCACCCTTGTCAAAATTCAATCAACCATACATGTAAGAACTTATTTGTGAAGTCTCAGTTCTGCTGTATCAGTCAGTATCTTTATTATTTTGTTGTACCACATCATCCTGATTGCTGTAACAGTGTAGTAAGTTGTGAAATCAGGAAGTGTGAGAGCTCCAACAACGTTCTTCTTCTTCTTTTTCTTTGTTTTTTTCTTTTTGAGACAGGGTCTCGCTATGCAGTTCAGGCTGGCCTTGATCTCACTTTGTTGCCCAGGCTGGTCTCAAACTCACGACAATCCTCCTGCTTCAGCCTTCCAAGTGCTGGGATTACAGGTGTGCGTCACCATGCCTGGCAAACAACGTTCTTCTTTTCTGGAGTATTGCTCTGCTTTTTTACTATTCTTGATCTCTTGCATTTCTATATGAATTTTATGATCAGCTTGCTGGTTTCTGCAAAGAAGCTAGCTGGAATTTTTCTAGCTATAGTGCATTAAATCTGTAGCCCAGTACCACTATTTAAATAAGATTAAATCTTCCAATCCATGAATGTGGGATTTCTTTCCATTTAATTAGCTTTTCTTTATTTTTTCAGAGGTTTAAAAATAATTTTCAGTATATGAATCTTACAGTTCTTTTGTTAAATTTATTCATAAGTATTTTAATTTTTTGCTCCAGCACTGGAGATTGAACACAGGACTTTTATAGTGAGCTGTATTCCCAGGCCCTTTTAAAATTTTGAGACTGGGTCTCAATAAATTGCTAAGTTCTCCAGGCTGTGCTCAAACTTGTGATCCTCCTGCATCAGCCTCCAGGGTGCTGCTACTATAGACATGTGCCACTATACCTGACATTTTATTCTTTTTGATGTTATTGCAAATGTAATTGGTCTGTTAATTTCATTTTTGAAGTGTTCACTGATAGTGTAAAAAACATCATTGTTTTTTACATATGGATTTTACATCCTGCAACTTTGCTGAATCCCTTTATTGTAATAGCAGTGTTTAGTGGAATCCTTTGGATTTTCTATATACAAAGCTATATCTGAATTCTCCTCTCAACTAGTTATAACACTTTACTGTTTACTTTGTTGATGATTTAAATAAAATGTTTGACATTTAAAAAAATGTCCATATGGGGGTCAGGGTTTTAACTGTTAGAAATCATTATCCTTCAATAGGGAACAGCTTCTTAGAATGTTTGGAAAAAAGCCTGGTGCATTTTGGGACCTGAATAAGTGCTGAGTGGAGAATGGAAAGAAGAATTCTGAGGCTCTGGACAGAAAGGCGGATTCATACTGCATATGATGGTCAATCTTTTTTTTTTTTTTGGTCTTTTTTTTGAGACAGAGTCTCATTGTGCAGTTCAGGCTGACCTTGAGCTCACTTTGTAGCCCAGGCTGGCCTCAAACTCACGACAATCCTGCTGCCTCAGCCTTCTGAGTGCTGGGATTACAGGCTTGCGCCACCATGCCCGGCTATGATGGCCAATTTGATTGTCAAGTTGACTGAATTGAATGATGCCTACGAGGTAAGTAAAGCATGCTTCTGGGTGTGTCTGGGTGTGTCTACGAGGGTGTTTCCAGACACAATTGACTTGGGGATCAGTGAACTGAGGAGGGAAAGTCTGAATGTGGGCAGTCTGCAGTGGGGATGGAACAAGAGTGGAAGAAGGAGGAAGCCTGCCAGCACTTGCAAGGTTGATTCTGCTTGAGCAGATGCATCTTTTGCTGCTAACATCTTCATGGACATCAGACTCCAGCTTCTTCAACCTTTCAACATAAACTCACACAGCAATTCTCCAGGGAGCCTTCGGGCCTTCAGCCTTGGTCTGCAACTGTGTCCATGGTCCTTATTCTGAAGCTTCTACCTTCTTGGATTGAGCAGCTGCTGGATTTTTTTCCCTGCTGCTCTAGAAAACCCTAATCAATGCATAGTGATTATAGGGCAAGTTAATCTACATTTTCACCCTAAAAGCAATGGATGCAACTGAAGTGTTTTAAATCAGATGTCACTCTCCAGAGACAGAACGAGATAGATACAGTCAGATGCCAGATGAGAGATGATATTGACCTGCACTATACTGGAGGCAGCAGAGACAGAACAAATAGGTGACTTTGAGATATGAGGTATTTTAGAAAACAAGTAACTTGAGGATTGATTACATCTTAAAGACAAAAGAGGGGTTAGGAAGGATTCTAATTCTCCCCCCAAATTCCCTGTGTTAAAGCACAATTCCTGGGGGGGGCGCTGTTGGGAGGTGGCACCCTTAGCAGGTAAGGCCTTCCACCAGTTCCTTTATGAGTGGCAGGATGGATGAAGATGACTTCAATAGAAATACTTATGTTATTCATAGCACACAAACTTTCAAAATACTATGATGGTATAAAGACATTTCCCTTCTTCCTAATACTAAAGAATGGTATGAAAACTTGCCCTTCATCTTTTTTTTTTTTTTTGGTTTTATTCTGGTACCGGGAATCGAACTCACGACCTCAAGCTTGCCAGGCAGGCGCTGTGCTGCTGAGCTAAATCCCCAGCCCCTGCCCTCTGTCTTATATAGCCTATAAGAACCCCTTCCTTGCTCAACTAGATATACTTCCTGCATGAAGCAGAAATGAAGAGAATATTTTGTGTTCTGGGGAGCTGATATACACCATTTCATGAATTCACAAAATAAACATTGAAGGTTATTAAGGGCAAGAATCTTATTCTGGGTCACACAGAGTCTACAGCAAAGATAACATTTGAAACCAAAATGTCCACCTTTACACTTCTGCTATGAATGTTCTTGCTAAAATTATTGACCATGTGATTTTGGATAAATATGTTTGCCTTTCTTAGCCTTGCTTTCACTCCTGGAAAATGAGCTAAATAATTCCTATCTCACAACTTGTTTTGATTAGTGGAGATAGTATTTGTAGAGGATCAACATGAATTCCTGCCACGTATTTGGTGCTAGATAAAAGATACTGCTTGCTACTTGACGACAATGATAATTTTCCAAAGTACCCACCTCCTTTCTCCCTTCTCCAAAAACTGCTTTCATATGTGGTAAGAGTAGCCTATTGATAAATGATAGACTTTTCTGTTGCTCACACATTTTTGTGACAGACTTTTCTATTGCTCATGTTCTTTTGTTTTGTTTTTTGTATCTTCCTAAATCCACATTTTATCTTCAGGCTATGGCTGACAGGGCCAGAGCAGTTTGAACAGAAACATTTCCCCCCATCATCCCTCACCCGGGTCTGTCTGACTTTCTGGGGCTCTGGATTTCCTTGGCTGGGAGAGTGCAAAGGGTTCTAGTTAGGTCATTCCTAAGGAATTGTTTCATGGAAGTTCATCCACTACAATAAACAGCTACTTCTTGCACCGCTGCCGTTGCAAATAACTACGTGGCTTCTTTTGATTTCTTTGCAATCCGAATTAGTTCGTGGGCTGTCGAAAAAGAAGCAATGGCCAGATTAGGACTTTGAGTTTTAGTTGCTGGCAGTTGAATTAGAAAGTCAGGAGTTATGGATGATGAGGGGTCAAGGATAGGCTCCAGATCTTACAAGAAGAATAAGAGAAAAGCTTTTCACATTAGCGAGGAGACAAGCAGGATTCTAGTCACAGAGCTATGGAAACAGAGGGCTCTGGGCCTGAGTACCTAAAAACACTTACCACTGAAGAGCAAAAACAATCTTTATTCTTTACATTTCCCAAGCATTTTTTCCTTACTTCTCATGATCACTTCCTATGCTTGAAGGAAAAATATGCATGTTCTTTGTTGTAGCTGGATCTAATTCCCCCCCAAATTCCCTGTGTTAAAGCACGGTTCCTGGGGTGGGGGGCTGTTGGGAGGTGGCACCCTTAGCAGGTAAGGCCTGAGTGGAGGTCCTTATGTCCCTGCAAGTGTGCCCCTGAAGGGGACTGTGGGACCCCTTTCTCCTCCTCTTCCTCTTTTGCTTCCCAGCTATGAGGTGAACAGTTTTCTCTGACACATGTCCCTCCCCCCACCCGTTACCCTCTGTCATTCCCTCCCCAGTCCTAAAAGCAATGCGTCTGGACGGCCTAAAACCCGTGAGCCAAAATGGACCTTATTCTTTATAGATTAATTAGCTCAGACATTTTAAGTGGCCAAAGGCTGACTAATGCACTCCACGTGAGTTTAGGTGTTTTATGGATGTCATTATAATCCTGTGAGTTTGGTATCACTATCATATTTGATAGGGAAAAGGGTCAGATTTTTGGGAGATTAACTTGCTCCTGACCCAAGAAGAAAAGAAAAAAAGAAGAGAAGAGAAGAGGGTACATGGCATAGCTAAATGAGAAGCCAGGATGCTTGGCCCCTTAGCATCTTGTTTGAACTTGTATGTTATCATTACTACCTGAGTGATACAAGTCACTGAATCTCTTTGAAGGTTTTCCACACTGACAGATGGGATAACAATTACTCGTTTGGTGATGTTAACATGCTTAAAGGTTACTCTGGTACCCGCACATAGCAGCCATTCACTAGAGGCCATGGCTCCTTTAATACTGTTCCAGGCGCCCCTCTGCTTGGTTTCCAGGGGTAAAGAGTAGCTAATGCCTATTGCTCTTTTTCTTGCTTATCCTCTTTCTCTTTGGTGCAGTCTCAGGACACCCTTTTCTCTCCCTATGTACCATCCAGTTGCAGTGACAGATCTAAACATTCCTGGCTGATTGCCTTCCCCTCGCTCAGCCTGGAGTCTGGCTGCTCTGCTGCAGCCCAGGGCTCCACTGGCCACGAGGCCTGTGAAGACATGTACCCAAGGAGTTCATTCCTTTGGAAGACGTTGGATGCCAGGAAACAGGTGCTTCCTGGTCACCACGCTTCCTGAAGATGTCAAAGCAGCACAGGTCAGGGTGCTGATAAGGAAAGTAGCTATGAAACTCCCGTCTATCTCTCTTCCTCTTTCCCTTCTTCCTTGTCTCCTTCAACAAGGGGTACTCAGAAGTTAATCTCAAATTAATCCTGCCTCCCAGTAGTACGTAGGCCTTCATCAGCATCTGTCTAGCTCTGGTCAGTATTAAATTTTATTCCTTTCCTCCTTCCCCTGACAGTGCTCACTGTGATGTGCTTAATGTGTCCCTTAACCCACCTTATTTGATTATTTAGATCCATGTGCATTCTCAAATATGAAGTAGTGTACTGTGTGTGGGATTTATTTATTTATTTATTTATTTATTTTTGATACTGGGAGTCAAACTCAAGACCATGAGCTTGCCAGGCAGGCAATTGTGCCATTGAGCTATATCCCTGGCCCTTGTGTGTGAGATTTAAATGTACATAGATGGCTGGGCGTGGTAGCGCATGCCTGTAATCCCAGCACTGGGGAGGCTGAGGCAGGAGGATCGTTGTGAGTCTGAGACCAGCCTGGGCTACAAAATGAGCTCAAGGCTGGCCTGAACTGCATAGCGAGACCCTGTCTCAAAAAGACAAATAAATAAATAAATAAATAAATAAATAAAAAATAAAGAAATGTACATAGATGATGATGAGGGGTCAATTTAACCTATTTGCCCTACTGTAAAACACTCAACAGTATATTATCGAAATATATTGTGATTTTTATTGCTTCTTACTTTTCCATTCTCTCTGGTTACAGTATTTCCAATTCTTTACAGTCTCAACCCACATTCACTAAGCATCCTGGTACAAGGCTCCTCCAAGACTTTGGAAAGGTTTCTCTGAGGTGCAGATTTCTTGCTGGGCTGTGTAAGTCCAGTCATTGCCAGTAAAATTTCAAGGTTGCCTTTTGTTTACTTTGGTGTTTTGATTCAGATGTTCTCCATAGACGAATAAAATTCCAGTTAACAATATAGGGGCACCAACACCTCTTCCTCCATGGTACTGAGAAAAAACTGCACGAAAGGTCAAGGAAAATACACCATGTATTACTTCCCTTGTTTAATTCAGATTGAGCCATTTCTAGGAGGCCAGCACTAGTGTAAGACCCAAACAGAACCTCCATCTGCACAGTGGATTGGGTCTGATGTTGCAGTGGGCCAAAGAGCTACCTCTTCATCCCCTACTAACTGGCTTATCAAACCAATAAGTCACACATTCGTGATCATTCAGGCATTCAGTAGATATTTCTGAGAACTTACAATGCTCCTGATACAGTGCCCAGGACCGTGGAAAGGACTAGAATATGTATGCACATGTTGCACAATTATTTCTACACTTGTGGAGTCTTCCTGGCCTGTTTAACTTGGGTGCAATTTTTATGTTGACACCTGTATGTCCCCATGTTGCGAGTGGGAGGGCAAGGACACCTACTTATATGTAGCTGCTTGCAGACCATCTTCCTAATTCCCGCCTGCTTCTCAGTCCTGCTTCCCCTGCTTGCTCCCAACCAGCCCGGCACCTCCACTGCTGCCTCCGCTGGTGCATGTCCTGGGTTCTGGCCTCCTATGTCATTTTGATCTGTTCATAGCTTTCGTATTTCATCTCTCAGGAATTTGTTGGCAAATCCAGAGGGCAGGTCTCCCATCTTCTACATACTCCTTGCCTTTAGTTCTCTTACATTATTATTTATTAAAAATAAATAGGGTTTAGGTAGGAGGAGACCTAAGTAGAGGATTTCTCTTCGCCATCCTGAACTGAACACACCATTATTTTCCAAATGACTCCAAGCACTTTTTTCTTTTCTTATGACCTCTTTGAACCCAAATCTTTGGCTATTTAATACAATCCTTGCTGTAGTTACTTTTTTCATTGCTGAGACAAAATACCCTACACTCAAAGTTAAAAGGGGAAAGATTTATTTAGCTGCTAGTTTGTAGAGGTTTCAGTCCATTATCAGCCGGCTCCAAGGCAGGGTGGCTTGGCAGAGAACAGTTCATGGTGCCCACAAGGCAGCAAAAACAACTAGCAGAGGACAAGACTCTCTGTCCCTTATACTGTATGCAGGCCACTCGTCCTAGGGTGGGTGTAGCACCCACACCCTTACTCTTAGCCAGAACTATGCCAGACCAATCCGTGGACTGATTTACTAATCACATGCCCTTAACCCCAGCATCACACACTCTAGATTCAGCCACCTCTGAAAAAGTCCCATGACCCTATGAGGCTTTGGGGGGGACATCCAGATATAAACCATAACAATTCCATCAAAAATACCAGAAAAGCATGAAGTTATCTATCCTTTAATGTAATGAAATAAAATAATAGCAAGAAAAAATAATAAAGGAAAGTTTAGTTTGTAGTTCTTTCCCTGAATAATACGATTTATTAACTTCCACAAAACAAAAAGAACACAAAGTCCAAAATCCCCAATATAAATTTGTCCCCATTTGATGGCTCACTGGTGGAGGCCTAGAGCCTCCTCCAGATCATTTATTTCACTTATTTCTTCCTTCCTCCTTTATTATTAGGTAAGAGGGTAAGAACATGCAGCCTGCAATACATTGTGCAGACATAAAACTAGGTTCATGGAGGAAAATCTTACAGCAGTGTCCAAATTCTCCCCTTCCCATGAGGAGGCATTACTGAGCCAGGCACCCAAGGGTGCACTCGATGGAGGGGTCGGGAGAGACTCCTCTCCTATGCTTTGTTGAGCAACACACACCCTTCTCCCAGAGCATCAGTCTTGCTTGACTAACCTACTTCCTGCATTCAAAGAAGTGCTGGAGCGGGAGAGGTGAAGACTCAAAATTTGTTTACTTTATAAAGGTGTTCTTGATTTCGCACATGGGACATGTGACAAAGGTTCAGGCCCACAACAGACTGAAGTTTACTACTTCATCAGCTGACCCCAGAGTATTTTTGTTAAGTGCTGAATATCAGATGCTTCATCTGCAGCTTTTTCTATCCTGTCCTTCTTCCGATGTCCATTGTTGCCAGAGAAGGAAATGGGACAGGTCCAGCTTGCCTCACTCTAAGTGCACATGCCGACTCAGGGGGCCACTTCCTTCTTCGCCGGCTGACACAGAGTTTCTCAACAAGCATTGCCAAGAACAGAATAGCTGGGATCTTGCCTTGAACAGAATAGCTGACTGCCCCAAAGTTCATGGAATCTAGTATCTTTTCCTCTTCCTTTTTGGGAAAGCTGTTTGCTTGTCTTCAATATTTCACAGCTCATCTGTTTTCCTAAAATCCACAAAGATCATCGGTCTCTACCAGGCCTTGTCTCAGTTGCTAGAAAGGACTTCATCCAAGCCAGGGTACTGAATTGCCACCCATCTTGGGCTTCAAATTCTTATTTGTGAGAATTGTGCCTCTTTGTATCCTTTAATGGACAGAAAAGGAACAAATAAAAATTGAAGACTCAATTGTTCTGCTTTGTCTCTTCCATCTTTTAGTTCAGATTCTATATTCGTGTATTAATTCACTTATTTATTCATTTATTCTGTAAATACTTGTCCCTTGGTATGTATAAGAAACCAAATTCCAGGGACTCCATGGATACCAAAAATCACAGGATGCTGGAGCTTCTTATATAAAGTAGCACAGTGTTTACATGTAACTGACACGCAACCCCCATATAATTTAAATAATCTCTAGATACAATACCTAAAACTATGCAAATGCTAGATGAATAGTTATTATACTGTATTATTGAGAAAATAATGACAAGGGAAAAAGGTCTGTACATGTTCAGTACAGATGCAATTTTCAAAACTATACCCCATCTGTGGTGGTTTAAATCAGTAGATGTGGACCTTGCAGTTGTGGAGGCTGACCGTACTTATTCATGTGTACACATCCCGAGCGCTGGAAATTCAGCCAGGAGCATGACAGACAGAGTCTTCCGTGAGTTAAGCCAGCAAGAGGCCTTTGGTTCTGTCTTCTTAGAACAAAGCAAAACAAATGCTTTCACTGTCATTATTTAAAAAGCAATTATGGCAAAATGTAGAAAATACTTAAGCAAAGAGAAATAAACCAAAAATCCCTGTGATCTCATCATAACATGTTTACACGTATCTTCATCCCCCACCCAATGCTTTCTCCCTACATGGAATTATAAAAAAAAAATGGTTCATGTTATGACATGATTTGAATGATTTTATTTCAGTGTAGAATTCTTATATGTAATTGTAAATAATTTTCAAACAAAAAAGGTCTATGCACTTTTTGGAAGAAAACGCAAGCAGAGGAAAAAAAATCCTCATAGTTTACCACTATTAATACTTTGGGGTGTCATTTTCCCATCACTTTTCTAAGTGTAATATATAGAACATTTTTTTAAAGGATAGTCTCTTTTAAGTTTAGGAACTAATTCCAAGGCAAGCTCTCCCAGGTCCGTTTCCTCCGACTGGACACAGAAGAGGAGAGGCTTGGGGGCTGCAGGGCAAGAGACGGATCCAGCTGGCCTTTGACTCAAGCCAGCTCTTCAGTCCTAGGGGCCCTGCTCGGCCAGCTGGAGACAGGTGTAACAAGAGCGACACATCCGCCGAGGGGTCATAACTGGCAATGGAGGGTGGGGAAGAGGAGAGGAAGAAGAATCCTGGGTACAACAACAGGGTCGGGAGGCCGGGAGAGTTCGGTGATGCCCAAAGGGTCCTTTTAGAATCCTCCCTGCAGCCGCTAAAGGGCAGCCCCCCCCCCGGGGGGGGGGAGGGAAATGGGGGTCGTCTTCCTGTTTGCAGGTGTGACTTCTTTTTTTGTTTTTGTTTTTGTTTTGAGACAGGCTCTCGCTATGTAGTGCAGGCTGGCCTTGAACTCACTTATGTAGTCCAGGCTGGCCTTGAACTCACCTCCACCCTCCTGCCTCAGCCTCCTTCCTGCATGTTGGGATTACAGGAGTGCAAAACTCCTGCGGTACTCAATTGACCCGCGAACTTCACTGTCACCCTACCCGCAAAATTCTTTTATACAATCTTCCCTGCGGTCTTAGGAACCCCCATGCCCTGCCCTGCTCCTCCCCTCCCCTGGCCTCCTTGGTGCCCCCACAGCTCTGGACTGAGCCCTTGGCTCGGGCCATCCTCCCCGCCCACCGTGGCTCCCCGCGGGGCGCCCCCTGCCGTGCTCCTCTGGTGGGGGGGCACGTGGGCGGTGGGCAGTGGAGGCGCGGAAGGAGCTGCGGAGGAGGGCGAGATCCAGGCGCCCGGCGCTGGCTGCGGAGGAGGCCTGCGGGGCCGAGGTCTGCAGCGGGGAGCCGGGCTAGACATCTGCACAGGCCCTCGCAGGCGCGAAGCTTGGAGGACCCGGCCAGCACATCGAGGGAGCTGGGCCGTGCGGCAGGTGCGTCGCTGGGCATAGACCTCATGGGGGGAGGTGGTGACTGTTGGGAATGCTGGTGTGTTGGAAAAAGGGTCTCAGGGTGGTCTTGATGTGCCAGGCACGGCGGACAGCAGCCGCTTCGCCTGGTCGAAACCGGCTGAGCGGGAGCTGGTGCCCAACCGTGCCCGCCGTGTGTCGCCACGCGATGCCCCGCAGCGTCGCCATGGGACCCAGCGTCCGTCCCTGCCGCCCGGCGACACGTTGTGGTCGTGCACGTGATGCTGTACGTGTTGTACACGTGAGATCATGTCGCATGTATTTTTTTTTTTTCTGGCCTGATTTCTTAGAGTTGGCATCGTTATTCTGAGAGTTGTTCGTGTTTGTTTTTAAAAGTTTTACGCTTTCTCTTTTCCGTAAATTGAATATGTATTTTAGTATCGCATTATCTTCTTTAATTTTACACAACTTTATAAATAATAGGAGATTCTTCCACCGTATACATCTGTTTTCCCCATCCCATGGTTTGTACTTTTGTTGTATTATGTTTACTTTTAAAAATGGTATGTCTGGTACAGCACACTATGTTGCTTAAAGAATAGATAGTATATAATAGTATCTAACAGAAAGATGTTCAAATAGAACGTTTTATACTTTCCTAGCTAGTTATCCTTTCTAGTTCTCTTTACTTCGTGCAGATCTAGCATTCTGTCTGATATTATTGTCCTTAAACCTTAAGAGCTTTCTGTTAGCAATGTTTATAGTGTGAAAATATCCTTGTTCTGTCTTCATTCTTACAGGTTATTTTTGCTAGATACACAGTTTGAGTTTGGCTTTAAAGATGTCACTATGCTGTCTGCCCCTATTCCTGGAAAATGATATCCAGCGTTTGTACTGCTGCCTCCCTCCATGTACTAGGTCGCTTTACCTCTAGCAGCTTTTAAAACTCACTCTTGAGTTTTCAAGATTATGCAGTTGATTATGTTGTGTCTTATCATTTTCTTTGTGTTTGTCTTACGTGGATGCCTGAGAATTTTGGATTAGTAGTGATGTCTCTCATAACTCATGATTTAAAATATTTTTTCTCCCTCATTTTCTCTCTCTGGGATTCCAAGCTTATGTTTGTTACTCTCTTTTTTTTTTTTTTTTTTTGCGACAGGATCTCACTGTGTAGTTCAGGCTGGTTTTAAACTCACTATGTAGGCCAGGCTAGCTTCAAACTCACAATGATCCTCCTGCCTCAGCCTCTCTAGTGCTGGGATCACAGGAGTGCACCTCCACACCTGGCTCTCATGCATGTTCCTTTAATACAGCAATTTTCTGCCTACCTTGGATGTGTTTTTTTAATTTTTAACAGTTTTTTTCTTTTTGTGTTTTAGTTTAGATTTTTTCTATTGATCCATATTCAACTTTCCTGATCCTTGCTTCTATCCTGTCTAATCTGCTGTTTGCCTCAAATTTGTGATCCTCCTTCCTTAGCATGGAGTAGCTGAGACTGCAGGGAAATGAAACACTCCTGGTGCCTATGGAGGATTGGCTTTGGACTGAGGAAGGCCCCACTTATCTCTGGAATTTTTCTCTCAGGTCTGCTGCCCCCAGGCTTTACCTGTTAACCCTGCATGCTCTTAATAAGAGGAGCAAGAAAAATCTGAGCTAGGTATTGTGGTGTGTGCCTGTAATCCCAGCACTCAGGAAGGTCCGAGAAAGAAAGAGCTCAAGTTCAAGAACAGCCTGAGCTATTTAGCAATTAGCAAGATCTTGTCTCAAAATAAACAATATAAAACAGCTGAGGGTTAACCAGCAGAAAATCTGAGATCCATCCATCCAAGCCCTCTGGGCTACTGAAGTGCAGGAACCATTCTGCGGCACTTTGAGCTTTGTTACTGATGTCGGATGTAGGAGAGTTTAAGAAACCCCTCTGTGATGAAAACAGAGGAGCAAAGAAATTTCTTACCATACAGAAAGCTGAGAACAAGAGTATAAAGAGAAATTACCAGTGCTGGGCATGGTGGCACATGCCTGCAATCACTGCACTTGCGAGCTGAGGCAGGAGGATCCCGACGAGTTTGAGGCCAGCCTGGGCTATGTACTGAGTTCAAGGCCAGCATGAAGTACATAGCAAAACCCTGTCTCAAAAAATGGGGTGGGGGTGGGGGAGAGAGAGAGAGAGAGAGAGAGAGAGAGAGAGAAATTACCAGTGAGTTGGGTAGTAAATGGATTACAAATTTAAAAAGATCTCCCGTGGTGCAGAAAACTGGAAGCATAAAGAGGTTTTAAGAATCTTGTCTGTGTTCAGATCTTATCCATGGGTCACTTTCTGTTTAATTCATTTTGATTTATTTTTCTGCAGCCTTCCGTGTTGTGTGTGGGAGGAAGGGAGTCTGATTTATTAAAGTATTATTCAATTTCACTTGGTCCTTTTTGTGTGTACAATTCGTGTCCCCTTTTCAGTCACCTTCCATGATCCTTAGTTCTTGGCAACTATTTATATATTTATTTATTTATTGTCTTTTTGAGACAGGGTCTTGCTACGCAGTTCAGGCTGGCCTTGAGCTCACTTTATAGCCCAGGCTGGCCTCGAACTCTCAACAGTCCTCCTGCCTCAGCCTCCCGAGTGCTGGGATTACAAGTGTGCAGCACCACGCCTGGTAATCTAAATCTTGCTTTGAGAATTTCACTTTTTCAATATTGTGGAAATGAAAGAAATTTGTAGTTTCTTTCCCTAAGGGTTAATGAGTTCATCATTGTGCTTTACAGATTTATCCATATTGTTGTAGGCTTCCATCGTGCGTTCCTTTTTGTAAGTGTGTACTGTTCCGTTGTGTGGATGCATACTCAGATTTGTTCTAATGCTTATTTAGAAAATGCAAATTTATTGCAGTATGATTGATTTATAAGGAAGCAGTTAGAGCATAACACAAAGTTTTCCATTTGCTCCATCAGCAAGCCACATAAAAATTCACAAAGTGCGCACACACACACACACACACACCATATGCACATGCACCTCAAACACCTCCAACTACACGTTTACCACCCATGTTATATGTTGCGCCCATCCACAACTACAGTTACGGTTTCTGATTTCGGACAACCTTACTTCTACTGCTTTATGATAGTTTGCAAACTTCAACCCTTCTGACTCCTACTTTCATAGCAAATTTAGATCTTTTTAAAAGTGCCGTATTTATTGTAATACTTAATATGTATAAAAATTGTGTTGTTTTTATTAGAACTCTAGTTTTTTTTAAAGTGTCCTTGATGAAGAGTGTGTGTTTGGTGTCCCCACCTCATTTCCCTCCTCAGTCCTGTGGGTTTTGTCACATGAGTTTGCAGAGGGCGGTGATTTTTAGTTTTTTAAATTTTTTAAAGTTTATTTTAAAAGTAAAGGAAGGAAAACATATTAACAAACAGACATCCATTTACCAAAACAGCATAAGAACAATACAAATACAGAGTTATAGACAAAGTGGTAGGAAATTAACAATGGTTGTTGTATTACATATTGATATCTTCAAAGTGGTTTCCTGGGAAAATAAATAGAGATATGCAATATTAATCAAAGAAGTAATCATTAACTGTTCCTTTCAGTAAAGCAATAGAAGACAGCAGTACAACAATGTTAGCTATCCTGTATATACATACATACATAATTTCCCCTTCTTTTCCTTCTCTTTTCCCGCACTCCTGCTGCCCTTTACTTGTGAGCATTTTCCTTTCTTTTCACAATGTCTGTCATACCTCCTAATTTTTATTCATTCTTTCAGGTTCTTACACAAGTGAGACAATATGTTACTTACACCCGCAGGTCTGATTTATTTCACTTATGAGTATAGTCTCTAGTTGTGACTGCTTACCTATAAAAGCCTCTAGTTTATTTTTTTATAGCTGAGTAATATTCCATTATATAAAAGTACCACAGTTTTTTCATCCAATTTTCAGTTGATGGACATGGGTTGCTTCCACAATTTAGCAATTACAAATTGCACCACTATGAACATGGATGCACGTGTATCGCTGTGATATGACATTTTCAGATCTTCTGGGAAAATACCCAGAAGAGGGGACTAGCTGGGTTGAATGGGACCCCTAGACCTAGTTTG
>NW_004955481.1:10399822-10412024 GCF_000276665.1 Chinchilla lanigera
GAGAAGTGTGTGTTCATCTGAGCTGCCCATTTCTGGATTGGGTCTTTGAATTTGGGGAGGCTGATTTTTTTTAATGCTTTGTATGTTCTAGATAGAAGACCTTCGTCCATGGGACAGTCAGCTAAGATTTTTTCCCAATTTGTGGGTTTTTTTTTTTTACTCTGCTGGTGATTTCTTTAGGTGAGGGCGGTGATTTTTAGAATTGCATTTCTCATGCTGCAGCAGAACTGGCATCATCGCAATTCACTTGTCCACCTACCCTTTGATAGACATTTGCATTGTACTTGAAGGAAGTTTAGGGCTATGTTGAGTACAACTAGCAAAAACATTTTTGTACACATCTTTCTCTGGCTTTCCTTTCCTACATGGAGGGCTATCACCTCCCCCTGGCCTTTTCTAGTCAATGAACATGATTTCAGAGGAAAACAAAAAACTAGAGTCAGAAGTCCATGGTTTACTTTAGAATATAAACATGATTTTTATTATTCTGACATTGGTTTGAACAGAGCAAAGGGTTCCTAAAAACTCAGTAAGCATCTGTGGATATATTTGGTCAAATCTGAGACAGGAGCACAAGCTTTCAGCATAACTATCCGTCAACCACCACATGAATGACTAGCATGGGAACTAGGAATAAGAGGGTGTCCTTGAACTGCTCAGAGAAAGCATTAGGTGAGTAATACGATTTAAAGTGTAAGTAGTTTAACTAAATTAAGAAACGATTCAGAGTGTGGTTAGTAGCAGGAGAGGGACCAACGGGAGAGAGAACTCAGGGGTTGCAGGAACGTCCACTTGGCTCTCTGTCTTCCAGCACGTCTCACTGGTTCCCGCTGGGCCATTCAAGAGCTCCCCTCCAGGTCCCTGATGTAGTCCTGGACCCAGGGGTCGCTGGGATTGGCACAGATGTGCCGGCCTTTTTTCGTGAGAAAGCTATGAGGGGAGCAGGAGTATACAGACAATGAGTGAGGGCATCTTTACTACCTGTGGCCCCTTCTATTTCATGCCTAGGGGCAGCTCAAGATGAATCCATTTTTGTAAGAAATCATCCGTTTAGATCTTGGGTCTCCCAGGCTTTCCCTGGGTGTTTTGTGGAGATCCCCTCAAACCATTTCCTTCCTGCTGTCTCAGTCTCTCTTCTCTTCCCTTTGCTTCCTAGAAGCTCCCCCACTGACTCCCTGCAGGCCCCAGCCACTGTCAAGTTATCACCCTGTGTGTACCTGAGTCCTGTACGCACAACAGGCCTGCAGAAGGCTTCTTATCCAGGGGTGGTGCACCTGAGAACTACTTCCTCCTCCCCTCCTGCTGGTGCCTGCTCCCCATTCTGTGTCTCCCTAGGGGTAAGGAAGAGCACTGGTACTTACATGACAGCATCCATGGAGCATGTGCTGTCGGTTTTATAATAGTATACCACACGATTTCGGGGGATCTGACGGGAGATGAAGGAGAAGCAGCATTCAGATGGAAGGTGAGCCTTATCTGAGTAAGGAAACAAGGGTAACAGGAGTTGTCAAAACAGGCAAGCTGGAGAGGACCTGAGAAAGTGGGGAGACCGCATAGCTCAGAGGCTGAGGGGAAAGGCAACCAGAAATAATTTGGCCTTTTGTTTCTTCTTAATTTCCTTAGTCTTGTTTTGGTTTTTATTGTTCCAGTTTGGTCCTTATCTTACTCTACTGGAAACGAAGCTCTCCAGATAACCTACATGCTTCTCCTCGCTCTCTTTGGGGGAAATTTCTTTTCCCGAGCTCTTAAATCATGAGATGGCTGAGAAAAGTAGGGACATCTCTTCTCAGTTACCCAAGAGGTTGAAATTTTAGGGCCTATTGAGGCAATTCTAAAACTTACCAGAGCCAATGGGAACTAAATACACAGACCTGGATTCTCCCTCTTGGTAATAGCCCAGTAAATTAGATTGCAAAGTTCTCCTATGACAGGGATAAAACCTCCCCCAATTCCCATCCTACTGGCCCTAATGATAGACTCTATTTGAACTCTCTGAATGAAAACAAATGTGTCATCCTGAAACCCAGCTCAATACTCTCTTGTTTCACGGGGTGTCTCTCAGCTGCAATACTGGGGTGATATGGTCTGACTCCTGGCCAGGGAGCAATAGTTAAAAGTAATGGGACAGCAGACTTACCTTTTTCATGAGAGTGGAGCATCACTGTGCAGGGGAGGACCAAGAGGGCAATCATGAGGGCCTTCATGACTGACAGGCAGAGGAGTGTAGGCAGGACTGAGATGGGGCTTTGCGCTCACTACTGCTAGCCTCCTTCTAGGACTGAGCTATCTCCTTCCTTTTATGTGTGTCACTGGGCCATAAGGACATAGAAATGGCATGTGCTTAAGCAAGAAAGTTTAAGTACAGTGAGTGTAAGTCATGTGAGTTGCACAACCCAGGGTTGCCTGTGGATACTAGAGTTGGGGTATATACAAGAGTGAATCAGTGGCTCATTTGATTGGGATGTATATGGGGAAGTTGTGTCTCCTGACAGATAAACAGGAGTTGACCTCACCCAAGAATTATGCTGAGCTGTTTCCTCTTTATATGACAGATACCGCTCTGAAGTCAGGGGTCACAGCCGCCTTTGCTAGAGCAGTGTACTTTGATGGCCTTTCCAATGTGTGTGAGTGTGTTTGTGTGTCTTTCTCTATGTCGTCTAGGCTGACCTCAAACCCCTGAGTGCAAGTGATCATCCTGTCTCAGCCACCTGAGCATCTGAGACTGTAAGGCTTGCACCATAGCACCAGGCTTCACAACTGTTCTTAATTTTAGCCAGGCACAGTGGCATAATCCTGTGATCCTAGTCCTCAGGAGGCTGAGGTGGGAGGATCACCATGATGAGTGTGAGGCCAGCTGGGGCTACACAATGAGTTTAAGGCTAACCTGAACTATATAGTGAGACCCTCTCTCAAAAAACTACAATTATTCTTAATTGTAATGTAGTCAAATACATTAGCTTATTTTGTAATCCAATGGGAACTCTTTTCTCTATCCTAAGGTAACATCTATTTCTGTGTTAACTTCTGGAATCTTTATTGCTTCAGCATTGATACTTATATTTACAATCCATCTAGTATTTTTATATTTGATGCGAAGAAGGATTCAAGATTTATTTTTTGGCATAACAAATATGTGTCAGTATCACTAGCATGTTTTATTGGCAAAACCCTGACCATTAAGGAGTTAGGGAACTGGCCCGTGTGATTATGAAGGCTGACATCTATATGGGCTCAAGTCATGCCCCTGTCCTTTAATAGGCAACTGTAAAGGATTGGAGTTGGGGCTGGAAATGGCCAGAGAGACTCGTGCATAGCATCTTGTGGTGAATTATACATTCTGGGGTCCGTTGCATCCTCACAAGGTTCAGCATGTACAAGAATAACTTGATTGCTCATTTTTGGTGGCTGATTGTATGGAAGTGTTTTGCCAGTAAGAGGAGGTGAGATGTTAGTGTGGAAGCCATAAGTGCATGGAAAAATCTGTTGATTAAGACTTCCTCCCACAGAGCAGATCTGCAGTGCTCTGCTACTGCTTCTCTGACCACACGAGGTGACGTACATGGTAATGTCGCATTGTCCTGGGTAGCACAAGTCACACTTCAGCCACACGTGGGGTGCAAAAGACCATGACATCATGAAGATTAGTATTTCCAAGAAAAAACATTAACCAGTTACGGGAAGTGAAGAGTTACTGTCTGGGCTTCAGGCATAACAAGCATAGTGAGGGCAGACTTTTAGTTATGGTTTGGTTCATGAGTCACACAGTTCCTTACCATATTCCATCGCTGGGCTCAACACCGGGTTGAAGATGTGAATATGCATCAAATATGGGGCCTCTGTGTAGATCAGGAGCTCTAAGGGTCCTTATTTTTTGATTCAGGAAGCCCATGGCTAGGAAAATATTCTATGAAAATAAACTTTTTCATGGAGAAGTTTTTTGTATAAACTGTTGAATACGGTTTTCACATAATGATTAAAAACTGGAACCAGTCCAAATATGCATGATAATATTAATGTACAAAGCTGACAGCTGAATAAATTAGGCAACTCTTAAAAGTGCTGGGATGATTCGGAACAGTCTTTAATGTTAAATCCAGATAAGAAACAAATAAAAATACAAATAAGAAATTCCATGATTTTTCTGGAGCACAGTAATGTGCCCCCTTCCCCTGACAGATAGGAAGAAGTGAAAAACCACATAAACAAATAGAACCATCATAAGCCTGGAAAAAGTGCAATAAACATGAGCATGCCTGTATCCTGTAATATGATTTATGTAATCCTTTTGGGAAGAGGCCCAGAAGAGGCTATAACTGGGTCACATAGAATTTTTATTTTAAGTTTTTGGAGGCATCTGCACACTGATTTCCATTGTGGTTGCACTAGTTAATATCCACACCACTTGCAATAGATAAATCTTGGAATCCGCCTATAGGTGCATCGACAGGTGAATGAATAAAGAAAATGTGGTCTCCATACACAATAGAGCTACTAGGAAGGGTAAACTGAGGCATTCGTACCTTGAGACAATAATGTTAAGTGAAATAAATCAGACGTAGGTTAAATAGCACATGCTTTCTCTTCTATGAGAAACCCAAAGTATAAATAATTTAAGAGTAAGATAAAATGATGGGAAACAGAGATGTAAACTTTGTGGAGATGGGCAGGGGGTCTGGGGATAGAGGGAGATGAGGAAGGATAGGAGGAGGTAAAAATGATGAAGGTGTCATCTGCATATGTACTAATTCCCCAAGATTATTATCCTTATGATATATTGCAAACATATAGTAATAAAAAGGGAAAGAAAAAAAAGAGAAAATGCACTTGAAAGAAATAAATAGAAATGTCGAATGTGGTTAGGTTTGGGTAATAGAATTTGTCCTGCTGCTGGGCATGGTGGCGCACCCATAATCCCAGCACTCAGGAGGCTGAGGCAGGAGAATCATTTCCAGTTCGAGAGCAGCCTGGACTACAAAGTGAGCTCAAGGCCAGCCTGAACAGCACAGTGAGACCCTGTCTCAAAAAGACAAAAACAAAACAAAACAAGAGCAACAACAACAAAGAATTTGTCCTGCCTTCAAGGGAAAATGTTTACTCAGATTGTATCTCAGAATTCATATATGCAGCAATGGGAAGGCAAGAATGTAGAGGAAAATTTGCACATTTTTACCTGCATTTGCCCTGCCCCTTATTCAGCTTCCTCATACTAAATCAGTTTCTATTGTTGCCTTCACTTTGCATATTTAAAAAAATTGACTTTTACTACTTTTGGGGGAATAATTTATAGCTTACATTATAAATAATGTGAAAAATTAATTTGAATTTAAAACATGAGTGCCATTGGTTTTTCTGTACTCCTTTGAGGTGCTCTCCTATGCCTGTGGAGGAGACTTTGTGAAGATGCAATGGAGCCTGAGGAGTGGTAGCCCTCTTGTGATCCTGAAGTGACAGACTGCCCAAAGAAGAGAATCCAACACAAATAATAGGGGCAGGGGAGGTGCCTCAAGGAGCTAGGTCAGTGAGGACATTCTTTTTTTTTTTTTTGGTGTTTTTGAGACAGGGTCTCACTATGCAGTTCAGGCCGGCCTTGAGCTCACTTTGTAGCCCAGGCTGGTCTCGAACTCCCAAGGATTCTGCTGACTAGGTCTCCAGAGTGCTGGGATTACAGACATGTGCCACCACACCCAGCCCCATAGAGGACTTCTTGAGCTGCTAGACAAACCCAGGGAATGGTCACTTTGTCTTTAACTAAGGTAAAGGAGCAGGGCGTGGTGGGACACGCCCATAATCCCAGGACTTTGGAGGCTGAGGCTGAAGAATCATAAATTCAAGGCCATCTTGGGCTGCATAGTAAGGTCCTGTCCCAAAAAAGAAAACAAACAAAAAGAAAATGGAAGTGTTCTAGGGTTTTTGAGGAATAAGGACTTCCTTTTAAAATTTCTTTACTTTCTTAATTTCAAAGGGGTATTATTGCAAGCAGGAAGTATCTCATACCTTATTGAATTAGGAACCCCCTTTTAATTGTTACAAATGAGGTGTGAGAAATACTGTTGTGCATACAACTTTCTTCACCTGTGTGTTCCTAATATAGGACACATCCCCGGAGGAGCGCTTTTCTGATCTAAATCTTATTGTTCATACCAGGCCCCAGTTAACCCAGCCAACCCAGGGACTGGCCTCTTGCAGAGGCTCAAGGATGTCTGAGCAGTGAACCAATGTTTTACAAGCCACCCTCGTATTTGCCTTCCTCATCCTGCTGTGGCTCCATCCAGGGTGTGGCCTTAGTTTGAGTCAAGGCTCAGTGGCATTAGCACCAGCACATCCATGCTGTTGGTACAGCTGGAGAAGCTAGCAAGGGGCTCAGCTCTGAGAGAGACATGCTTTGTGTTTCGGTCTGCTCTGGTGAGAAAGCAGCGACTAAATTTGTCTCAGGGTGACACGGGCATCTCACCTCCTTGCACTGTGGAAAGCATTTCCCCATCAAGTAAGCAACGGACCCAGTCTTGCAAATTGCCTGAGCTCTCCTGGTTGATTTATTGCACAGCACAGCATCAACACCATGAGCCCCCCATCCCCCACACCCTCCCAAACTTTCATGTTCTGATGTCCTGAGGCTGCCTATAAAGACATTTCTTAGACCCTAGAAGTAGGCAGCAGCTGTGTGTCCTGAGGTCCCAGCCCTCCTTGGCCACCATCTGAATTCATTCATCCTCTGCTGCCCAGTGACATGGAGGTCCCTGTGGCTGCTCTCACTGTCCTGATCCTCACTGAGACCCTTTTCTCCCAGACCTGCTCTGCCTCACGTGAGTCTGTCCTTTGCTCTTGGGTTGCCCCTTTGTGGCCCTGGCTTGGACTACAGTGGGAAGTTTGTGGCTGAGACCTCCACATAGGGAGCTCCAGAAAGATTTTGAGACTACTGCCCAGAGGATTTTCCTTCCTAAGGGCTTTAGGAATTTTATTCATTTCTGGGAGATATAGAGGGAGAGAGTCTCACTTCACAGGAGAGAAAATGGAGGTCCACCCGGGAATATGTAAGAAGTAGAATGTGGACCCAGTTGGCTCCCTGTCCTGTGGTAGCCTTGGTTGCCTTCCCAGCCTTTCCCCCACTGAACAATCACTTGAGATCTTCCTGCCTTGTCTGTTGTAGTGGGTGCTGACACCCCGACCGCCTGCTGCTTCTTCTTTATCTCCCGGAAGATCCCGCGCAAATTCGTGGTGGACTATTATGAGACGAGCAGCCAGTGCCCCAAGGCGGCTGTCATGTAAGGCCTGGTCCCCTTGGCCACCCCTGAGGAGGGAGGGAGCCTGGGCCAAAGGGAATCTTTAGCTTCCTAAGGCCCATGAGGGCAGGAGTCCAGGGGAGACCCTGGGGTGTTTTCGGACCTGACCTGGGACCTGAAGGGAGTCCCGAAGGACCTTCTCCTGAGTGCGAGGAGGAGATGGGAGGAGGAACAGTAGGAGGCTGGCTTTCTGAGGGAGACACTTGGGGAATCTGTGAAGCTCCAAGTTAGGGGGGCAATTTATGAACATGTGGACAGGCCCTCGGTAGCCTGGGCAGAGAAGGATGTGGAGGCCCCCGGGAATCCCCGGCTGGAGGCCTCAGTGTTGCCTCATTTCCCTTCCTCCACAGCTTCCAAACCAAGAGAGGCCGGGAGATCTGTGCTCACCCCAGACACACCTGGGTCCAGGAATACATCGCCGACCTGGAGCTGAACTCCTGAGTGGCCTGGAGGCCTCCCATCTGTGGGCCGACTGGGGAGCAAACACCTGATGCAGGGTTCTGTAGGCCGCCTCTTCTGTGGCTCCCACCCCAACCCCAGCTACACTCTGGAACCCTCTTAACATTCATTTGAGTTTATATGTCTCATTTCATTTTTGTTATTTGTTTCCATTTTTAAATTGTGTTGTACAACGAATGCTTCCTCTGTCCTCTCATGATATCCTCATTGCTATCCTTTCCCCTGTCTGCAACTATTCTCACAGTGCATGCATGAATCGATGAGTGCACTTAGACATCGCCAGAAAAACTGTAGCATGCATCTCACAAATGCTTATCGAATGATGTTGTGCAGCACGGCTTCTAAGGTATGGAAGGTGGCTTATAGAAAACATAAACCAGCACTGTCTTTGCGTTGAGTCTTTGATCTTTGTTTTCCAAACGAAGAATTTACAGTTGATAGAAATACTGGAAGGAGGATAGAGGAAGATGAAAAGAGGCCGGACCCACAGAAATGGGATAAGAGTCGTACTGCAGTCATACCAGGTGTTTCCCTGGAGATGCCTCCCTGGAATGTCAAAGCCGACTCTCATCATTATACACCCACATCATAGTAGATACGGTCTAGAACAAGTTTGTACTTAAATAAATAACAACATGGTGCCAACTTATGCACATAAGTTGTTTTCTGTAAAGCTCTCCTAAATGATGGCTAACATTTGTTGAGGGCTTTCTAAAGTGCTGGGTTCTATGTTAAGTGTTTGCTTATGTTAGCAAGAGTTGAGCAAACCCTGCCAGGGAACTGGCCAGGACTTTCAACCTGGCTGTCAGCTGAGAGCCTTGCTCAGGTTCTGTGTTGTTCACAGTTCTGCTTTTGAGGGGAATATTATTCACTTCCATCTCTAGTGATCAGCGTGAGCAAAGAAAAATATAGCACAAAAGGCAGATGTGGTGATGCATGTCTGTAATCCCAGGTGTTCAGGAGGCTGAGGCAGGAGGACTACAAGTTTGAGGCTAGTCTGGGCAACTTAGTGAGACCCTGTCTCAAGATAAAATAGAAAGTGGTGGGGACGTACCTTAGTGGTAGAGTGTTTTCCTAGCGTATGCAAGGCCATGGGCTCAATCCTCAGTAGGGCCAAATACATAGTAATAATAATAATTCTTAAAAGAATATGCCTTGTGTAATATTTGATATATATTTATAAAACTTATGACTTACCTGACACGCGAATCTAACTGGGCACCCTGTATTATATCTTGCTACCCTCCTCGGAGTGAATATTTCTCAGAGAGGTGTGTATTTCCTGTGTAAAATGGTACCTAAGGATTAACTGAAGTGTGGAACAGTTCTTCCCAACCTTGAATTCACAGTAGAATCACTCAGGGGAATTTTGTAAACTCCAGTGCTGAGGCCTCACCTCCAAGTTACAAATTTAATTGGATGTAGGTGAGACCCAACAGGAGCAATTTAAAAACCGCTCAGGTGATGTTAATGCAAACCAAGTTCAGACCACTACTGGTCTACAAACATAGGCCGCTTTTTAAACGGGCTTGCTATTTCAGAGACAATGTCACTCTTCATTTTTGAAGGATTCTCAGCTATTTTTTTTTGCTTAATTTCTTAAAATTGTTAAGTAGAAACAGAAAATGTCACACACAACACCACATCTAGAATGGGAACCTCTCTTCCCCCAGCACAGAGCTGGGAGTCCTCCTTCTTTCCAACACACCCCCCCCACACACACCATCACTTCAACACACACACCCACCCACCCACCATCACTTCATTTACTTCTATCACTACATTGCCCTCTGCTGGTAGAACAGTGCTGCAGGCATGGCTGCCTCTGCAACTGGTTTCCTTTCTCTGGTGCATCCCAGCTACACCATTATCAAGAATACAAGTGGTTACTGTTGCGGTCTGTTTCACGCGTCAGCTTGATTGGTCTGAATATCCCCTAGGTAGCTGGTAAACTGTTATCTCTGGTTGAGTCTGGGAGGCCCCTCCCGAAGACATCAACACTTAACTGAAAAGATTGGATACAGATCTGCCCTCACCAATGTTGGCCGCCAATATCCCATCAATTTAGGACCCAAGGGAACAAAGAAGTGGAGGAAGGGCGAATCCATCCTCTTTCTGTGAGCTGAGGTGTGCATCTTCTCTGGCCACTGGACATTGGCGTTGCAGGTCGTTGGGCTTTCAGGCTTGGACGGAGTTGAACCATCATCTCCTGCTTTCCCTTGTAAGGGCTTTGAGCTTGAACTGAGACTTTCACTGTCAGCTACCCTGGTTCTCAGACCTTTGTTTGTTTGTTTGTTTTTCTTGCGGTACCAGGAATCAAACTCACGACCTTGCGCTTGCCAGGCAGGCGCTTTGCCGCTGAGCTGAATCCCCAACCGTTGTTTCTCAGACCTTTGTACTCAAGACTTTGGACTGAATTATATCACCGTGTCTTCTGGTTCCTCAGCTTGATGCAGATGACCATAATGGTGTCAGCCAGTGCAGTGGTTGATTGATTATGTCAACTTGAGAAGTTTAGAAGCATAATTTAACTTGGCTCAGCAATTGTCTCAGCAATTGTACACCCTAGGGTGTAGAGGAGCGCCCTAGGGTGGAGAAAAGCCACCCTAGGGTGGATCGTCTCCTTGATAATATAAAAGGGAAAATGAAGAAGGACAGAGGAGCTTCCATTGCTTTTGAGGGAGCTCCAGTCTTCACCTTCAGCTTGGACTTAGTCTCCTGGCTTCTAGTGCAGACTGTTCGGGTTCCACCTTGGATCCTTCAGCCTTCCATCGCAGCCTCATTGGCCTGCCGGTACGGACTTGCACGGAAGTGTGCAGTGAACTCCAGACCCTGGACTGATTCTTTCCATCTTCAGTGTGCAGACACGCTCTGCACGCTTCCTCGTACAACTCTCTGCCTGACCAGCGTAAGCCAATCTTGTAATTTCTTGTACATTTGTACATCTTGTGTTCTATCTGTTTCTCCAGTAAAACCCTGACTGGTACAGCCAGTATCTAATATGTATCTATATGTGTAATTACATATCTATATATCTATATCAAAAGTACATAGAAGAAATTGCGACAGAGAGAGAGAGAGCTGTTTTGTTTCTCTTTAGGGCCCTGAGAAATACATTCATTTATCAAAGAGCTCCATATTAAATAGGAGGGATCTAAAGAGATCGGACTGGTCTTAGAGCCAGCTTCTGTGTCATGCCTAATCTCTCCCCTTCGCATTTTTGCTTATACTAACATTGCTTTGGAGTGGGGAAAATCTACTTTTCTAAGCCTGTATGCTTCAGATTCTCAATCAGCTTTGTTTGTACGCAATAAGCAGAAAGGGTCTTTCTTAAGAAAATTGTTATCTTTCCTTCTGTACTATCATGCAAATCCGTTTAAAAGTCAATCTCTTTTTTAGTTGGCCTTACTGACTGATGCAAGAAGCAATGGGTTTCTAATATCCTGAGGTTTTCTTTTTCATGAAACCGTGGAAGGCACATGGCCTTAAACTATCTAGTAGGCCATACAGATTACCAACTGTTTTGCTAAGGTCTTTAACCTTAGATCCTGCCCTCAGCGAATAGATTTTTTGAGATCTATTACCTGCAACATTGTGGTCTGTGTTAGTCAAGGATGTTTTAAGTCAGAAAAAATGACTCAATCTGGTATAAATGATACAAGGAACTTAGCTCACACAACCAAAGCTTCAGGCAGTACAATTAGCTTCAGGCAAAGTTTGATCCAGTGGTCCCTAAAAGATCACCATAAACAGGGATGGTGAGTGTTTTAGAGCTCAAGGATTCCAACAGGCTGCTGAGGTCCAGGTGCCGTAGGTTTACCACCACTGCCATAGACCATGTTTCTTAATTTCCTCGCCTTCCAGTTTGGAAGTTTAATGATAAGACCGGTTACGTCTCTGAGGGCAAAGTTTCCATGAGAAGAGAATGTTGTTGTCCTCCTATCTCAGATTGAGCACCTGCGGTCCACCTATATTGGTCTAGCTTAGGTCAGGATTCTATCCCTTAATCCAGGGGTCCTGCTAACTGACAAAATTCACCTCATTTACTTGAGGGTTATAAAAAACAACTGAAGTTCAGTTTAGAAGTCAAAGCAGGAAGACTCTCCAAATATCTTACTTTGAAAGCTAACTTGATTAAGTAACATCTTTTTAACAAGTGTCACAAGAAACCACCAATATACAGACTAGCCTTGGATTGCTGTAAAATATTTCATGGAAGGAAAAATGCTTTTTTCTAGGGTCATGTTTAAACCAAATGTGAAATGTTTTTGCAAATCCGTATTTCCTGGTTTGATTTGAATATAGTATTTTTCTTTTGAAACTCACGTTGGAGCTTAAACCCCATTGTGAAATATTAAGTGGGCAGAAATTTAATATGACAGTTGCATTTAAAGAGGGCCCTTTGGGGCTGGGCATGGTGGCACTTCCCTGTAATCCCAGCTCTTGGGAAGCCGAACCAGGAG
>NW_004955481.1:10412218-10414221 GCF_000276665.1 Chinchilla lanigera
CTTTGTCTCTCGTGATGTATAGAGAGCCTTTCAGTCCTCATCGCGGCCCAGGAGGTTTATGTTAATCCCATGAAAAGTTCTTGGAATTCTAGTGAGTCAATTCGAATCTACCACATCCAGTGCAACCCATGGTGAGAATAAAGACACTAAGGCATATGTGTAGTTATGGGGAGCCGAGGGGTCCTAAGTCCAGCCACAGTGATGGCCATCTGGAACAAAGGCTTCGATCCAAGGCCAAATGCAGGTTTTATTCGTTCATGAAGAAGGGAGTGGCTTGAGGATGAGTGACTGTGACAGTCACAGGAAGTAGGGAAGTGCCATGAGCTGGGCTAGGTAGGAGGTCTGCAGTCACTTCTGCAAATGCAGAGAGAAGGATACGCAGAAAGAGTAATCTGCCTAACACAGTTCAAGGCAGTATCTGATGTTTTGGGGTCAGTGCTTCAACTCTGATGTGCAATCTTTGAAGCCCCAGGAAGTCATGGCCTCTATCCCAAGCCAACAGCGTGGAGCATTGGCTCACACATCCATCTCATCCCAGCTCACACATGGGGACACCAGGGGAGAGGGATGGCATCTGGGCAAACATGCCTGAAATCTTGAAACATTACCATCAGCACCTCAGCTAGACCAATATGCATTGCTTAAAGCCAATTGAAGGGATACGGAAAGGGTCCTAGCCAGCTCTGTACATATCAATACATGGAAATAGGGTCAGGCTCATCCAAAATGGAGGCAAGAGCTCCTCTTTCGAGGAGAGTCTCCTAAGTGGTCCTCCACAGTGATGTAAAGTCTTGTGTTGCTTTAGGACTTTGCCAGCAAGAAGCCATCATAAGGTGCAGTCCCTGGACTTTGGACCAGAATGGGGAGCCCAGATAAATTTATGTATTATTCATACAGTGTATAGTATTGTGTTATTCACAACAGAAAACAGATCACATTTCCTTGGATGATTTCAAGGTTTTTAACTTCAATCTCAGGTCCAAAATCTTATCAAATATTATTTTAAAAAAACCCGTGTGCTACTAATTTGGGGAAATCTTTTGACTGTTGCAGAGGACAACTGAATTGATTGTACCTATGAATATTCTTGTCTGATGTAAAATCTAATAACCCAAAGAGAGTGATTGTGAAACCCATCAGTAGCCTGATAGGGTCTGGTTGCCCTCTCATCCGTGGTGTGAGGATGCCCCACTTACAGGCTGGGAATACACTTTTCATTCCAAGGAGTAAGCCTAGAGTGGGTGTAATGGAGTGATTTTTAATCTCCCAAAGTCAGGAATATTCTTAAAAGTAATACTCAATTAAAGGATGTTTTTATGAAATTCAATCATAATAAAGGTCTAAAAAACATACCTCATTTTGTGAGTCCTATTTTGATAAATGACATTATTTTGCAAAGAGTGAGGCAAGCCAGAAAGCAAAGTCATCCTAGATTCCTCCCTGATACATTGCTTCTCTTTCTTATTTCATGTTCACCCTCTACACTCAATGCCTGTACGCTTTTGCTTTTACAATTCACATACTTTTTTTTTGGTACTGGGCTTTGAACTCAGGACCTTGTGCTTGCCGTGGAGACGCTTGTGCTGCTGAGCTATGTTCCTCACCACTTTTGCTTTTACCTTGTTAAATTTCTAAATTGTTTTCTATATCTATTTTGCTCCTTGCAAACCTATTTTTTTTTTTTTATGTGACTTGAAATCATCCTCATTACCAGGCTGGCCTTCAACTCATGGCGATCCTCTTGCCTCTCCCCGCCGAATGCTGGGAGTACAGGCGTGTGCCACCATGCCCAGCTAGAATATTCTCTTTGCAACAACGTAGCTCAGATCATACCACTCTCTGCTTTTCACTGTCAGTGGCTTTTCCTATCACTACGTCCTTGGCAAGGCTTACAGGTGCCTGTGTACTCTTTTTCTGCTGCTTTTCTGAACTAACTTTGTAATATTTCCCCCTCTCTTCATTTCAGCCTTTTTGGCTTCTTTGCAATTCTTGTACATGCCAAG
>NW_004955481.1:10414661-10429987 GCF_000276665.1 Chinchilla lanigera
CCTTGACTGAATTACCAACTTCCTAATTCACTTTTATTTTTCTGTGGAATTGACTCTCCACTGCTGCTGTCTGCATAGTTTTCTATGGATCATGTACACATTTTCTTCCAGAAGAGTATACCCTATCAAGAAATTGACACTCTTTAGGTCAGCTGTTAATATCATCCTGTATTCTTGATGACCTCGTATCTGGATTCTGTCTTTCCATTGTCTCTATCAGGATTGGTTGCTTGTTACATAACACCATAGCAGTAAACTCTGGGCTTTCCAGTATTATCATCATGGGCGTTCTCTAGACATTGCTTCTGGTCTACAATTCTTCTATGGGTTTCTTTATTTCTTTAGGTTGACCTTATTATTTAGTGATTCCCTGAAAGATAATGCAGAAAATCTATATAATATATAGAAAATATATACAATATATATAAAATATATATAATAATATAATATATATAAAATTTATATATGTATGAAATCTTTATGATCTTACAATACTGGACAAGCTCTTCTTTGTCTTTTCTTTCATTTACAGTAAGACCAATACAACATTGAAGACTGGATCAGATATTGAAGGTGTTTTTCATTATCTTCCAGAATATTCATAGATTTTAAGCTGACTTGAGTCATTCAAACTTCTTTCTTCCTTTTTTTTCTTTTTGTGGTCCTAGGCGTATTTTCAGTTTCTCCCTAGATGTCTTTGGGATATTTTTCAGACTCACTGTTACGGAATTTCTTAACTGTGTGTATTGAGGTGGGTCTATTTTTATCCATTCTACTGGACAATATGTGGGCCTTCTTTGGTCCTCAGAATCTTCTCTTCTAGAAACCTTTCCTTTTTCATATTCATAATGTGTTTCACTAACTTTATTTTTGCTCTATATAGTTTCAAATTTTGAGGAAATTATGAAATTTAACTTTAAAATTTAGAGAGATTTTAGTTTTGGTATCATTGAAAATTTTTGTATGATGTTTCTTTTGGTTTTGAATAATTTTTTGGTGCTAGAGATAGAACCAGGTGCTTCTGCGTATAAAGCAAGTGCTTTACCATAGAACAAGTGCTCTACCAGTCCTTAACATTCTTGTTTTCACTAAGCACTTCCTGTATCATTACTGTGGTATTCTCGTACATACAAGGGGTGATCAAAAGATATGACTAATATTTTAAATTTTAAAAAGGGAATTACAATAGAAGACACATGTGTCGCCCTTATACTACTTCCATTCCCTTCAAACATACTTATCTTTCTTCTCCTTTTATTTTTCAATTTTTATTTTTGTTAGTACATGTGTGTGGTGTATAATTATTAAATTTACCGTGGAGAGTTGGCACATGTACATAATGCATCTTAATTCTTTTTCATCCCCTCCCTGTTTCCTCTCTGCCTACTCCCTCAATCTCTTGGTCCCTTTCCCTTTTGCAAACAATCTCTTTGTTCCCTATTATCTATCTTTTATTTTCCTATGTAATTTATTAATATTTTGAGTTTCTTGTAGAAAAGAAATCCTATGAATTTGAAGCTTCTTTGTTTGCTTTCACTTACCATTTTTGTCTGAAGGCCAAATCATTTCCTACAAATGACTCCAGGGTATCCTTTATGATAGAGCAGTATTCCACTGTGTAGAAATACATTTTCTTTATCCATTCGTCTGTTGCTGGAGATGGTCACATCCAAGATTAGCTCTTGTGAATTATGCTTCTATCAATATGGACATGTATCTGTCATTGCAATATGGAGGCTTAATCTCTTTCAGGAATACTTAGAAGGGAAATAACTGGGTCAAATTTCTACTTTTTAAAGTTTTTTTATATTTTGGTACTGGGAATTGAACTCAGGACCTTGCGCTTGCTAGGCAGGCGCTTGTGCAGCTGAGCTACATTCTGGCAAAATTTCTATTTGTGATTTTGAGGACTCTCCATACTGATTTTCACAGTGGTTATAGTAACAATATAGAAGTGTAATTTTATCAAGTGGCCTTGCAAGCTTTTGTTATTATTTGATTTCTTGATGATAGCCATTCTCTCTGGAGTAATATGGGATCTCAGTATTGTTTTATGTTACATTTCTCTAATGGCCAGTGAAATTGAATAGTTTTCATATGTTTAAAGGCCATTTGTACTTCTTTGGAGAAGAAGTTTCAGTTCAGATGCCCAATTTTGATGGCCTTTAATTGGAGGGGGATGTCTAATTTTTTGAGTTCTTTATATGTTATAGATATTAATCTTCTGTCTTCAGAGCAGCTGGCAAGATTTTTTTTCTCACTCTGTAGGTGGTCTCTTCAGTCGTTTTGGAGATTCCTTTGCTGTGCAGAAGCCTTTTTATTTGCTATGATCCCATTTGTTGGGTTTTGCTGTTATTTGTTGTGCAATTGGAGTTTTGTTGAGAAAACCTTTGCGCCTGAAAGTGTTAAAGTGTTTTATGCAGATTCACCCATTTCCTCATACCCTTATAGACTTTTGACAGAGATTGATACTCAAATATTTTCCAGTTTGATATCAAGATAATATCTAATTTTGGTATTTACTTCTTTTCAGCATAAAAAGCCAAAAGCTTCTTGATAAACCTGCCACCAATTCCGTGCGCACGGAAATAGAGAACATCCAGAGGCAGCACCTATGGGGTCGAAGAGGCTGAAGGAGGCGGAGCTGTGTCCTGAGCCCAATGGTAAGAACTTAGGATGAGAGGAAACAGAGCTTTACCCCAAAAATGAGATACATTCTGTAAATGAGGTAAATTAAGGCTGTTTCCAAGCTCAGCATAGAGGAGAGATGTTTCCAAAAGACAAATTGAGGGCTGCACAGAGTCATGGAGAGTAAGACTGTCAGCAGTGACCAGAACAGAATTCCTCTCAGAGTTGCAGTTTTGTGAACTCACGGGTTATGTCTCTCCCACCCAGAGGGAGGTAATGAAGACTCTAAAAGGAGACGGGCATGCTTGTGCAGACACCCAAGAATGCTCCTGTTAGCAATAGAAATCAAATAATTCCTAGAATTATGTGGATGTATGATATACTGTCACATCTACACCTATATTACACCTTGCATCTCACATGTTGATCTACATAACTTAAAGAGTATTAATAAGATACGACATTTCCCATTTTCTATGAGACAAGCATAGTGCTAAGCCTAATCCTCTTGGTACTTCCATATCCTGACCATTGGTCAGATTTATTAATGCAGTACCCCCAGGCACATCAAAGAATTTCCTTTGTTTAATCAATATTCTCTATCTACACTTTGGATATGAAGTGTAAGATAGCGATATTCAAGTCAGTGACAGAATTTCCATTAGATAAAAGGCGTCCATCTACATAGGCAATGGATATGAACAAGCCCGCAGTGCTGTGAATACTGGCTTGGTCCTGGAACTCTAGCGATGTCATTGACAAGTCCTAGAACACTGCTGAGGCCTTAGTGATAACTAATATCATACCAACACCGGTGCCCAGCTGGTCTCTGCTCACCACAGTGATCAGGTGAACACATAGCTTCCCATGGTATGTTTTGGGTTTGGCTGTACGAACTTCATTCCTTATCATCTTTGGCTAACACTGTGAGAGCTGTGTCAGAGAGACATTTACCTGATTTGAGCAGTTCTCCAAAGAGTAGAATTATGAAGCACAAACAGAAGAGAAAACATTTAGAGAGCAGAATCTCTTCTCAACCTGCAAACATGTCAAGAGGTGCATCTTAGAATATTCTCAAAGGACGGAACGAGGAATTGTCTCCATGTGAGGTTGAAGTAAAGACTTGTAGTTGCGGTGAGGAGTGGAAGAGAGAGAGAAGGGACTGACTGAGAGGAGATTGTTGTGTTCCTGAGGGTTCAGGTAGTCTGAGAGGGAAGAGAAGCTTCAGATGATCCAGGTTTCTCTCTGGATTAGGGATTAGTCTCCTTATTCAGAATCAGTTTGGGTTACACTCTCACATACATGGTCTAGACTTTTTTCTTAAGAATGGATTTTCTCTCTTCTGACTTCCTCCTAAGGATATTGGGAGTGTACATAAAGTTATGATTTCCAACAGTACTTTCTTCATTTAGATGTAGAAGGAACTGGTTCATAGAGAACAAAATATTTTTTACAAGTTTAAACTCTGGCTTCTGAAGCAAACACTATAAAGTCATGAATAATATTCAGGAGTAAAGAACTCATATTGCTTCAGTCTATGAAGACATGCCTACATGACTCTTACATGAAATGTACAAAAAAGTGACACGCACACACACACAAACATCCACAAATGAATTAGCCATGAATGGTGACTTAAATAGAGAAGATTTGGCTCTTTCCAGAAAAGTGGGAAATTGAACAGCTGTGGTGCCTTGGAGATTAGCAGTAAAAATTCCTTGATGGAGGGCTCGTACTCAGTGGTGGGAACGAGACAAGTTGGTGCTCACCCCAAATTCAAGAGTTACTCATCTTTCCAGGAATAGTCTGATATTTTCCTAAATATTTTGAGCTTCTGCGTATTTTGATGGTCCTTTGACAGAGTGTAAACTTGTCTTCTTTTCACCTTCTTTAACATAGGTACATTTTTAAAAATGTTGTGAACTCCAAAATATGAAATAGGGATACTCCATACTCACAGGTATTTATATACAAACAGACAAACACACTCACAGAAAAAAAACAAGCCAAGGAAAGATAAATACTAACACCCACTATAGTTGTCCACTTACTATGCACCAAATGAAATTGAGTACTCCTTAAAAACACATTACAACTTGACTTCCAAGTTTAGCAGAGGTCAAGCCACTGTAAGTAGAACACACAGAATCTACTTCTTACTTGTGTATGAACTCAGTGTGTGTTCAAGCAACAGAGCAATTGTCCTTCATGAGCTAATTCATAGGCTGAGACTACAAGCTGCTGTTGTCCACACAGAGGTTTCAAAGAGACCTTGCTTTATGAACATCCCAGTGAGTGCAAAGGGAAAGTGTGGAGTGATGCAGAAGTTTGTGGCTATAGAAGTGGCACATGACTCTTGTACTCACTTTCCCGGTAGGAAATGTAATCACCTGAGCAGGGCTAACTACAGGGCAGCTCAGTAAGTATATTATGGTAGTCGCCGCACCAGTGACACGCTGTGCAAATCTGATGCTCTGCAGTGTATCGACAAGATAGACGTCTCTCTACATTTAAAATCTTTTACTAAGAGGAATCCTACAGTGTACCAAGAAGGATGGAGGTGATATTTGTTCACAGAAAATGTCAAAGAACAAACTGAAATTATTTGCTTAAGAATAGAGAAACACACATAAACACCAAACTGGAACCCTATCACTTCATCATTGTTTACTTTGCAGGAGAGGACAATATGCAAAATGGTCTTCAGGGTGAAGATGAGATGCTGGCCGCAACTCAGTGCTACAGCGTGGGAGCTATTTGTTACACAAGCTCAGAGCAGCTCTCCTATGAAGACAACATTCTCGGTGCAGGTATGGAGGCACTGTTGGACAGGGTCTGAGGGTGAGCTGGGTTTAGCATATCCCAGATTTGAGTTGAGTGCATCTGACCATAGGTGATACAGGTTATTTAGTCAGAAAGAAACAGAAAATAATCAGCAGTGGACATAATGAATACCAAGGGGAAAGCACCACGAAGCGTGCAGTAAACCCAAGGTCACTGGAGGCTGGGTTCTGCTCAGGAAATGGTGGGAGAGTGACCGAGTACATGAAAGATGGTCAGAGACACATACAAGGTGTGTCAGTATGATTGGGAAAGAGTATTTTAGACTTGCATGACTGTGTGAAAACATTAGCAGCATAAAGGAAGCCCAAGATGATAAGATCCTCAAAAACCTGGCTTTGAGATACATTATAGATACACGCAATCCAAGAGCACACGGCATCCTTGCGTTTCCATAGGCAGTGTTCCCACATGGGGCCCTTCTCAGACCCATCTGCACTGTCTCATGCCATCTCCTTTCCTTCAAATCTTCCCCACGCACATGGATTCTCTATTCTCCGTTTTTGTCCCTATTATGCAAACAGTAATAATTACTCTGATTTCTAGATGACTGCACATTCATTTTATGTTTCTCCAAACTTTGTTTAAATTGAAGTTCAAAATATATGGCTTATGTTTCTGCCCTTTCACTCACCTGTATATCCATGAATTTATGTGTATGGCACAAGATTGTAGTTTCTATACTCTCATTATTCCTTATATTTCTTTACTTGCAGAAAAATAATTTATTGACCAATTACACTCTGCCTGGCCACTAGAGCTGCTTTGTATGGAGAGAGTAAGGAGATGTTTTCAACATTCTCTTGCCTATATTTTGCTATATTAAGACATTTTTGCCAGATAAAATTATAAGGTTTTTTACATTTGTATACCAACCAATTCAGAACTGAATCCTTCATTTCATTTTCTAATGCAAACATGTTAATACCCATTTGTCTTGTATATTCTTCTCAGTACGCTTACTTATTATATATCGTAGAGAGTCCTGTGTCTTCAAACCTCCTAAGTTCTTTTTCTTACACATTTTGATCTTTATATATTCATGATCCTTGATTACTTCCTTAGATTTTTACATATGTTGATTGCTCTTATTTCATAGAGAATGTTTTCACTAATTACATTGCAGTGTAAGCAACAGGAGGCACTACACTCACACATGTACCCACAAACACAAATGCTTAATCATAGGGCATTCCATCAACACAGAGATGTGTCCTCCTAACACAGACACGCCCCACAGTGTCATGCTTTTTCAAGCAAAACTTGTCCCATACTGACATTTGTGGCTACTTAATCAGTCACACGTTAAAACCTAGTTTAATTTTAACTAACATGCAGTGATGTCATATGCCTGAAACACACTGCACTTTGCACACACCACTTCACTGCATTGTGTGTGTCATGTGCATGCCAGACACTAGTTGCACTAATTTGAGATCTCTAGTGAGAGATACTGATACTCTTTTTTTTTTTTGTCTGATACTCTTAAACAGTTAAATAAAGGCAGGTGAGCTTGGTTCTCACTGGGGATAGGGTCAGTACCATAATAGGGTCATGAATATGTAATTTCTCTAAACATAACTGTTCACCAAATCTTTATATGGAGGTTGTGACTCTCTAGGAGGTGAGATCAGAGAACGGTGAGGCAGGTGCAAAGGTGATCTGAGCTTGGACAAGAGGCACAGCCCAGCTGCTTGCCTGACTCCTCACTTCCCTCTTGCTTCACAAACAGGAAAGGGCCTCGGGGCAGAGGTCTCTGCACAGGGATGAATAGGAAATAAGGCTGTGGGCATAGGACAAAGCTTCTCAGCACAGATTTCCATGTGAACACTGAGGCAGCGGTGGCTGAGGCTGTGGACCGTGCTGAGATGCGTAGGGGATGTGATCAGCACGTTCCCCTCAGAGCAGCGCAAATTCAGCCTCACTCGCTCATCTGTCACTTGTGCCACACTCCTTTATACTCCTTGATGAGCCCGTTTCTCTTTACCTTTCTCCCAAATACTCTTCTCTCTCCGTTGCCCACCCTTCCCCTCTTAGTATTACACAGGTACACCCCGCACGGTAATTCCACACACAGTCATACCCACATTCACCACTTTACACACTAATCCCACAAGGAGCTTCACACCCCCTCTCGAGAATAAGCCTTTCTAACCCCACACTGTTCGAGAGACCAAACACTAGAGAACTCACACACCCTTCAGTATGTATATCTTCTCACCCAAGCATCACTTCTTCCACCACGCCATGAGCCCTTCAGCGAGTGGCATGTTCTGGGGTGATACGCTCTTCCTCCTCCATGTAAGGCCAGTGTCACCGTCTAACAGCATTCACGACTCATACTAGGAATCATGTCTTATGCATGTAGCACAGCAGAACACGTCCCCCCCACAAACGTGCCCATCATGATATCCTTTTTAACAATTTTTGTTTTGTTTAATTTTTTCATTATTATAAAAATAAAAAATGAAAATAAAAATTTCAATACAGGCCAATAGGAGAATAACGATAATTAATACATTGCATATTGTTATTTTCATCATCATTATGTGATTTTACCAGTAGCAGAAACATTTACCAGATACGTACCAGAATATATATGTGTATACATGATATATATTATTTGTATGTATATTATATATGTGTATATATATATATATATTTTTTTTTTTTGCTTTTTGAGACAGGGTCTTGCTCTGCACCTCAGGCTGGCCTTGAGCTCACTTTGTACTCCAACTGGTCTCAAACTCACAACCATCCTCCTGCCTCAGCCTCCTGAGTGCTGGGATTACAGGTGTGTGCCACCTCGCTTGGCAATATATGTATGTGTGTGTGTGTGTGTGTGTGTATGTATGTATGTATATATATATGTATATATTTAGTATTTATAAGATTACATGTGAATATATTCCTGGGAAACACCATAAACTCATTTTTCATCTTGCATAGCACATAACACACACAGAATTCTGAAACATCACAGAGACATGCACTCCCATCTCACATACCCCAAAACACGGATGTTCTCAGGGCCATCTCATCTCATGGTTTTTTAAAATTTTCTTTCTAGAAACCAATCCATCGCCTCAATGTTTTCCATGTTTTCCATCCTGCAAGAGGCCTCTGCATCAAGATTTGATGGAGTGTCAGAATTACGCCTTCATTTCACGTTGCCATTTACCTTCCACCTTCGCCAATAGCTCCTTGGCAACCCCAGTGTCTTCGGAGACGGAAAGAGTGGTGAAGGTTTACTACATGCGTGTCCTAACCAGAAGGGGTGTGGCTATCTTCGAGGATGCAGAAGGAGAACTGGAGCCTCCCCCAAAGAGGATAAGCATAGCAAAACTTACCTTTCCTGAGGGGATTCCTCCCAAAGTCATCCTCCCTGGAGATACACAGCACCTGCTGACTGACAGCAAGGCTCACTGGGACAGTGAAGTCCTAGAGGGAGGGGAAGAAGCTGAGAGGGCATCAGAGATGGTGGCTGAGGAGGCAGGACCCAGCGCTGGAGCACCTCCCTGGCTGTTGCACCTGGAAAGGGGCTTCCGCTGCATGGGCTGCTGCAGAGTCTTCCCCACGCTGGAGATCCTCACGAAGCACGTGGAGCACGGCCTCAAGGAGGGCTTCTCGTGCCTTACTTTCCACCTTGCCTTTGCCAGGCTAAGGAGGAAAAGGAAGAAGGAAAGAAGGAGGATCACTAAGAATGGCCAGTGGTGCTACTGACGCAACATCTGGGGCCTCTGGGGAGAAATTTGTGTGGTGTTGTGGTGCTTGTATTTTGAATCTTTGTGAATTTTTGTGTTACTTTTTACATAAATAGTATTTCTCATGTTCTTGACTAGGACAGGTGACGAATAAAAGTAAACTTCAGTACTGTAAACCTGTGTGCTTAAATCTCTTCCTCCCTTTTTACACCTTCGTTCTCTCTCTGAGTCAGCTGTGCTGTGTGGGAATGGAGATTCTAGCAGTTACAGTGTTACTATTTGTGAGGGTCATAGGGTACAGGTCAATCTCCTAGTCCAGTTGAGTTAGGCAAAATGAGGCCCAGCCCTTAAGGTTCTGTCTCTCTGGCAGCGAGAGGAAGTGCAGTGCCACTTACAGCTGTCACAGAGTGCCTCACCCTCAAAGCCCTGAGGGTGGGTCTGGACACCTCTGTCCAGCATTTTCTGGCCACCTGCGTGGCTGCCTGACAGGCCTGCAGCTGCCACCCTGACAACTGCTCTGTCCTTCCCTGCACTCTGGCCTGCTTCGGGTCACAGTGTGAGGAATGGTGGAGGACCGGGCTCTCACAGGCAAAGACTGAGGTGGGACCAGAGCACACTGATGATATCTACAAATCCCCAAGCGCCAACGGGCAGTAACTGCTTCTGCCACCCAACCAGGAGACTTGTGGAGAGAAGCGACAGTCACTAGTTTAGCTTGCCCCATGTCACGGAAATGTTGGTGCTGTCAGTCTAGCAGCTGCTTCTTCTGAAGTAGGGCACACTGTCACCATGACAGCTGTGGCCACCCTACATATCCTGAAGACCTCTCTGAGGGGTATTGTCTTGAATAGAGCAGACTGTAAACACAGGTCTACCCAGGATGATTCTGCCTTGGAGCCACTCTGGATGAGCACCAGAAAGCCAGGGAATGAGGAAAAAACCTCTTGGCCAAAGGGTGCAGCAATAGGCTAGCTCAACCACACACCACACGTAGAAACCTGATGGCCTGGTCCCACAGCCACGTTGAGACAGCTGAGCTCACAGCAGCACCATGAATCCCCTCTCTCTCCCAGTCTGCCTGGGTTCCAAACTGGAATGTGGCATGGATGTCTCTGAACAGCCACACATGCAGCACATCTGAATCTCAAGCAGTAGTACTCTACAGCAAAGCAAGGTTCACATTCAGTGTAGTTTTTCATTTCTGTTCTATGACATCCAGGAGGGCAGCACAGAAAAATCTGGAAGAGATGCTGATCAGACAATCCAAATCTATCTCTGTTCTGGTCTGATTATATGTGTCCCCCAATTTCACATGTTGGAAACTAACCTCAACTGGATTGAACTGTTGGGTGGATCATTGATGGGTGATTAAGGCATGATTAAGGCACATTAAGGTGTGCTTTCATGATGGGACCTGTGCCCTTCTCTAAGAAGCCTGACAGAGCTTGAAGGTGCCTATCTCCATCAGAGTGCACACAGAGCAGAAGGCTCCATCTCTGAGGAAATTGCCACAGTAGACATTCACATGCTGGTACCTTGATCTTGGGCTTCCTGGCCTCTGGAGCTCTGAGCAGTACATTTCTGTTACTGGTAAGTTACCTCCTACAGTATTTTGTTATCAGTCCAGATGAACTAACAGGTATTTCATCCACCTTGGTTTCCCTGATACATTCTTTTATTGCTTATGTCTTTAATGCAGTACTATCCCTGGGAACAGTTCTTCGTTCTCTGCTTGCACTGTTTCAGCATCCTAACTTCCCACACTTTCCTATGTCATCAAATGTGATAGTGTCCCTATCGCATATCACACAGCCTTTCAATTCCTTGCTTTGTTATTTTCTCTATTTCCTTTCACTCCTAACTAGCATGGTCTGTGTTCTACATTTCACATCTCACTCCTGTTAGCTATTGTAGTCTGAAACTTTTGACTACTGTAGTTTATCTATCACGTGTTCTATTTTCCCAAGCTGTAACTTCAATTATAAAATCTTTACCAAGTTAAAGAACCGGTTTCCTGCTGCATCCTGTCAGTTTCCACCTGTGTAGGAGCTGGGGATTTAGCTCAGTGGCAGAGCGCCTGCCTGGCAAGCACAAGGTAGTGAGTTCCGTTTCTGGTACCGGAAACAAAACAAAACAAAACAAAAAAACCCAAAAACAGAAAAACCCAAAAAAAACCCCAGTTTCCACGTGTGTATCACAAGCAGTTCAAGCTCAACATGTCCAATGTGAAGAGTGTTTTCTTCTAAACCTAGTCTTCCTGTTTCTGTTGTGTGTTTGTCTAAATTGAACAATTTTACCCATTCGCTGAAGTTAGGAGCCTGGAAGTCAATGTTACTGTTCTCATTCCCATTCTGTTTCTGCATTCAAAGGGTCTCAAGTCACATGAATCCGGTAGAATCCTTTCATGAAATTTTTTTTTTTTTGTACTGGGATAGATCTCAGAGCATCACATTTGCCAGGCAGGTGCTGTGCCACTGAGCTAAATCCCTGGCCCCCAAATTATGTAAGTTTTGAACACAACAGGTGGTCTTCAACTGATAACTTTTGCCATGCTAATTGTAGTTCCTTATTGGAAATTAGTTGTGTGTATCAGTGGCATAAAAGCAAAATAAAAGCATCATTTTTTCACACCTAATGTCTTTCCTATCTTCTTTCAACCTTTAATAAAACCCACCATGCTCCTGGTTTGGGTATCAATGATCTTGAATGGTCCAGAAATATTTTTCGATCAGTATAAAGCATAGTATGTGCAATAACCATCATCGTTTTAGTTGGCAACAAAATATTTGGGAGCAGCATTTTAAATACAATCATCTTGGATTGTCTACACTGGTAGTTGAATGGTGTGAAAGGAGTAGAAATGGTGCATATCATAGAAAGAGCAGGAATGGAGGGATTGAATATGTCTAGTGTGGTGTAAACAAGGAGTGGGGCCTGGAGATGCTGAGTCAAGGCAGGGAACTCGGCCACTGTGTATTTTCCACTGTTTCATGAGTGTCCAATGTAGCTGAGGCATGAAACTCCAATGCAGGCAGAAGCAGGTTACTCCAAGTCCCTAGAATGATCGAACAATAACACTACCTTTCTCCAGATTACACAGGGCCAAAGAAATGGCACAGAGATGGTTCTGGAAAGTTCCACCAATTTCCTGAAGGCTGCATATAATTAATAACATTGGTTCACATATTCAAAAATCCAGAAGAGAAGATTTTGAATATCCTTTTCAAAATACAATAGGATTCTTTGATATTTTGGATAACCTTAGTGTCTTGAGTTCACCAATATACAGTGTATAAGCATACCAAAATGTCACGCTGTACCTCATAAAGGCATATCAGTGACAAAATATCCACTAGTGACAAAATATAAACCCTGTGACAAACAAAATAACCCATGAGGAAATCGCATCAGCAGAAGAACATATAGATAGTTATCACCATTTCATTTACTATTGAACAAAATTAGAGGTCATGATTTAAGCAATGAATGCCATAAAATTTATACAGACTGAAGTGGAAAAAACACAGTGGGATTTTTGACATATAGCAAAATGTATTATAAAAACTTTTCAAGTCCCCAGAGAAGATAAGGGCTAATGAGTCAGGCCACCTAGATGTCTAATAGAAACGCAATGTTAAATGTGATTTTCTGCATTTCCATACACAAAGACATGTTAAACTTCATTTTAAAATTCTAGTGTCAAAACTCTGATGCATATAGAAATAAATTTTAAAACATACGTATATCTTTAAAATAGAATAAAAGATTCTTCATTAAAAGCTTTAGGAGTATAAAAGAAAATTATACCGACATTTACAGGTAGAAAAGAAAAATTCCTTGATTGAGAAGTGGTCAGTTTTATATATATCATTATGTGAATTTTCTTATACATTTGTCAGGCCAATTTGAAAATTGTAAGAAGAAGCAAAGGAAAAGAAGAACCATTCCATTTCTTAAAATAGAATTCTTTGAATGATTCTGTCTTTTCAGGGCCTTTTGAAAATCAAATAATATTACATTGAATTGGCAGAGACAGTTTACCACAGGAACATGAAAAAGAAACCAGAAATGGAGGGATTTTTTTTTTTTAAAAATCTGTTGTTTTAACCTGGGCGAACAAAATTTAGTGACGAAATGTATGGGGTTTACAATAAAGTTATTTAGAGTCCTATGGAGGGTTTGTACATAAATACACCCAAAATGATTCTTCTTGTAAGTATATTCCCTCTTGAAATACTCTATATGACTCCACTAGAAAATATGCCCAAATCATTGGTATCAGCATTCTTGAAGCAGTGAATGACAGCAAAACAAATGTTCATCAAGAAGACAATGACAAAATTACTCTACTCTGTTCAAACAGTAAACCTGTAGAAATTAATTACCACCAACCAGCACTGCACAAAGTATTTAACAAGATATCAGACAGGGACAGGAAGACCAGCATTAGGAAAGAACCTAAAGGAAAGGATCTGCCTACGAGGGAGAGTAAACAAAGAAAGAAAAAAAGGGAATCAGAACAGAAAAAATTCAATGGCAGTATCAACACACCATTCAATAATACTCAATATAAGTGCTTTTAACTCTACCCTCAGAAGAAACAGAACGATAGGGTAGATCAAGAAACAAAACTATTTTGCCTCCAGGAGACATAGTTCAGCCACCAAAAAACCACATAAACTGAATGTGAAAAGTTGGAACTCCATGATTGAAAGTGAAAGGTTGGAGTGGGGGTATTTAGCTCAGCGGCACAGTCCCGGCCTGGTAAGCACAAGGTCCAGATTTCGATTTCGGGAACGGGAAGAAAAACAAAAAACGAGCAATCAAACAAACAAACAGAAAGGGAAAGTGCAGAAAACATAGACTAAAAGTGAAAGGTGAGAACTTTCAGAGCCTAAGAACAGATAGTAGTCCCTCTCATGTTTAACAAAGCAGGCTTCAAGCCAAAACTGAAGACCAAACCAAAACTTCTTTACCAGAAGAGACAAACAAGGTCCCTACTTATTTGCAAAGGGAGCATTTGGAAGAGATAACACTTGTAAATATATATACACCAAATGTCAGTGTACCCATTTCATAAAACAGAGACACTCCACATAAAGGACAGAAAGATACCAACACAATCATAGCGAGAGGCTTTAATATCCCATTTCCCCAAACCGATAGATTAATGGAGACAAAATTCCCACCAGGAAAACCACACTTGAACCATACCTTTAACAAATGAATTTAAAAGATATCTATGGAATGTTTCACTTAATAGTAGCAGAATACATATTCTTTTCACTAACACTCAGAAATTTCTCCAAAGTCGACCCTATTTTGGGCCATAGTGAATAGTTAAAGATACAAAAGAAGTGAAATTATCTCTCGCACTTTAATTCTAAAATGATTAAGAATTAAGAATTAAAGAATTAAAAATAAATGCAAAACTAGAACTCAAGAGCAAAGGAAAACACAAAAACCCCAAAGATACATGGAGATTAAATAATATACTTAATATAATATATTAAAACATTCTTCAGTAATCAATAGGTCACAGGAGAAATCATGGAAGAGAATACTGAATATCCTAGAATCAAATGATAATGACAATACAATGTGTTAGAAAAGGTGGGACACAAAGCAGTTGTAAGAGGCATGTTAATTTCTGTGAGTGAGTAAAATAGAAAAAGAAGGGGATCTCAAAGAAATAGCCTAGTGATGCATTGTATCATTCTAGAAAAACAAGATTATCCCCAAACCCAAAAGTCGTAGAAAGAAAGAAATGATAAAGATCAGAGGGGAAATAAATGGAACTAAGAATAAAAGCAAAACTAAGAATGAGAGAATGAATAATATGATTCTTTGAATATATAAATAATATTGACAAACTCTTAGCCAAATATATCAAGAGCAGGAAAGAAAAGGCCTTGTATCAATGCAATTAGAAGAAAAAAGAGTCCAGGTATGGTGGCACAATCCTGTAATCCCAGCACTCAGGAGGCTGAGACAGGATGATCCTTGTGAGTTCAAGAGCAGTTTGGGCTACAGAGTGAGCTAAAGGCCAGCCTGAACTGCATAGTGAGATCCTTTCTCAGAAAGACAAGAAGAAGAAGAAGGAAGAGGAGAAGAGGAGGAGGAGCAAGAGGAGGAGAATAGAAGAAGAAGAAG
>NW_004955481.1:10430419-10431892 GCF_000276665.1 Chinchilla lanigera
GAAGAAGAAGAAGAAGAAGAAGAAGAAGAAGAAGAAGAAGAAGAAGAAGAAGAAGAAGAAGAAAGGTGGAGGAGGAGAAGGAGGAGGAGATAAAGAAGTAGAAGGAGAAGAAATAAAAAAGGGAAAATATGCTCCACATACCTCTGGAATACAGATACTTCTAAGAAACTACTTTGAAAGCTTCTATTCCAATAAATTGGAGAATCTGGAAGAAAAGGGTACATTCCTAGACATAACTAACTTACCAAAATTTCACCAAGATAATACACAGTAAAAACCCTGAGTAGGCCAGTAATAGGCAATGAAACTGATGCAGTGATACTCTATCAACTAAAGAAATCCCAGGACCTGATGGAGTCACCACTCAATCTGATCCAACTTCAGAGCACTAATGCAAATATTCCTCAAACTCTTGCCGGATGGTGACAAGAAGGGAACATTGCCAAAATGATTTCATGACATCAGCATTACACTGATACCAAAATTGGTTGAGGACTCAACCAAAAAAGGAAGCTACAGGGCAATATCCTTAGTGATCATGGATGTGGCTATTCACTTAAGAGCAATGAAATATTTCATTATTATAACAACCTTTAAAGCCATATAAGCCTAGGATGAGAAAGAGGTGATTTTTGGTCTGTAGGAAGGAACCTCAATAATTTGGAAGCTGTCTGCAAGAGTTATGTTTTCACCACTTAGAGCCATCCCATGTGAATATTATATCTATGCCTATTCATACGCAGTAGGAGAAATGAATGGCTGAGTCTAACTCATCAAATTGTACACATAAAATATGTAGTTTTCAGGAATGTAACTACATATTAATGAAGGTGTTAAAATGTATACACAAACAATGTATGGCGGAAAGAAGCAGAGAAATTTATTTTGAAGAAATGGAGTCATACCATAATTATTAATTCACATATGAAATGTAATTCTGATTTTGGAAAATCAGGATTCTAAAATTGTATCGTCTTACTTTGTGTTCAGTTTGATTCAGTGATCATCCTCAGTTCTTTTACCCTAGACACAGAGGGATTTATACAAATTGTTTCATGATTAAAAAAGGTAGAATAAGACCAGGAGCAAATACACCCTCTCCGGAACCTGGAATTGAAACACCGGGAAAACCACTTTGGGAAGACAAAAAGAAGTAGATCTCGGGAACCAGGAGGGAGCCAATAAGGAAATTAGAAACTGCAGAGAAGCTAGAGAAGCAACAATGTGAGAGAAGAGAAAAGCATTCTGGGAAGCTCAGTTCCCTTTCTGGAAAGGTGACCTTATCTCCGCTAACACTAGGTAATCAAGGCAAGGATGGCTAAACTTTGTTCAGTATTGAAGAACAGTCCCAACTGTCTAAGCGTGGAAAGGATATTAGCATTTTCTAATGTATTAGCAATGTCCATAACATTTTTTTGTAAAGTGAGTGAAAATGCAAATATCCCGAAATCTCCAGCAATTCTTGGAATAAAT
>NW_004955481.1:10437416-10446477 GCF_000276665.1 Chinchilla lanigera
TTTTGACATGTTTGCTATCAGTTGCAGAAAGCTCTGTTTCCCTCTTCAGTAGCTGCACAGCCAAGACCGCTAGTGTTCCTATTTTTCCTGTTCAGGTTTGCCTGTGGGTGACCTCTGAGTAGCGCTACTTAGTGTTGGGATTTCCAGCAGTTTTTGATTTGTATCTAGTTATCCCCGTTCTCAGATGCGGGCACATGTGTCAGTTGATGGCCGACCGTCTGATCCAGTGTCCCCTTGCAGTTCAGTGCACGTGCATGACCTGACTCAGGTTGCACTGGTCTGACAATCCCGGTGCAGTAGACCTATGTCTCCAGGCAGTTTAGGGTACAGGCATAATTCAGACATAAACTGTAGGGTCTACACTTTGTGAACCACCTAAATCTATGTCTCCAGTCAGTTCAGGACTCTTACAGGAACCAGATGCAGCCCAGATGGGTAGCAGTCACAGACTTTCCCAGCCATTGACTTGCTAGAGGGTCTGGGCAAAGGCAAAGGACAGACTTGAATCCACAGTTCGTGCAGCTTCTGGAGTACTCGCTGTCTTGGCACATTGTACGCAGGGCTCAGAGAGTCTCCTCGCCTGGCTAACCCCCCCTATTATTATGTTATCCTTCTTTTACTTAAAAAAAAAAAAACTTGCACTCCCATGCAGTGATTCTGGGCTCAGGGAGAAAGTATTGCCTGCCTCTTCCTTCTTTATCATTGAAGTTTCTCTATTTACTCTCCCTGGAGGCTTCAATTCTCACTTCCGAACCTTGCCGGGTCCCAGGAAACCACTTCCAACCTTCTTCTCTACCTCATTGTGGTATATTCCAGGGTTTGCACACCAGATCTTGGAGATGCTTTTTCTCTGCTCCTCAGCACTCTGCCATCTTCCTGGAAATCATGCCTTGTATCTTTGACTAAAGTTTGAGACTAACTTTTTCATCTTCAGGACCTTGGACAGAACTTTTGGTTGTGGGGCGGGATTATTTGTTTGCTTAATGAATCGAATTTATCTGCTTAGATATCTGGGCAATGTATGAAATAATAAGCAAAATGACTAGAAGTGGCTATCTGCCATGTAGTTACATGATTATGTATCTTCATTCTTTTTATAATATATTTTTGTTCTTGCTAAGGAAGGGTCCAGAAATGACCTATTGTTTTAACTAAGTCATATAAATGAAGAAATAGAGATTTGAGTGTATCAGTGGAATAATATCCTATAACAAACTAAAAATCACCTAAAAATATGAACATTTTTAGATTCCATGTTAAAAATACAAAGTAATTAAGTGATAAAATTATACCATGGCAACCTGATTTGAGACAGCATGAGAAGTTCATGTAAACTGGTCTATGAGAGATGATTGAAATATATGGTGAAGTTTTAAAATTTTAAAAATTATTAAGAAAAAGGCATATTACCATTAGTCTTCCTCAAAATACTCATTCTTACTTCAAACACACTTATCTCATTTGTTTTGCCACTTTCTGAAGAAGTTCTGGGAGGGTATTTTTTGTGTGTGTCTCTATGAGATATAATAAAAGAAAAATATTGTGGATATAGTGCTGCTAAATACCATTCAAGAGAAAGGTAGCCTTCAAAAAACCATTATGTTAAGTCCCTATCTCCCTTAGTCACTGGCTCTGCCACTGTGCAACTTCTGCCTCCTTCCCAAAGTCAAAATGACCATGAAAGGTAAACATTTTAAATGGATTCAGAGCATCAAAGCAGCCAGAAGAGTGCAACAAAGATAGTCATGAAGGCAGACTTCCAGAAGTCCTTCAGAAAGTGGCAAAAACTTTTGGATAAGCACATTTGAAACAATGATATTTGGAAGTGGATTTATGACAGTGTATCTTTTATTGTAATAATATTGTTAAAAATTTAAATATTCCCTGTATTATCTATCACACCTTATATCTGTCCTATTCCTAATCTGTAGATTAAGGGTGAGCATCATCTGAAAATTGATCTGTCAATTAATTTCTATGTGTGACAAGAGTAAATTGTAGGGCTCAGTTTTCCTTTACGATTCCCCAGAGATTCACTAGCATGCCAATTTATTATTATATGGGAGATGATCCTTGATCCATTGGAAAGTTTGCATTGTTCTCCACTGCAGTGCTTCTGAAACCATTAACATAATTACATGTCAGTGAAGAGAAGCACTTTGAAAAGGTATTGCATATTTTCCCTAGATTTCAGCAAATATTAAAGAAAATTGTCATATGTGTTGATAAAATGAACCCCCAAAATATATTGTTTTGAATGAAATTGTACTAAGGCTTGGGTTAAGCAACTGTGGATTGATGGCCTGTAGATTTCCTGCATTTTCTATCCCTTTCAAACATCTTTCTTTACCCACAACACCTCCACTACTGAAGAAAGAAATCAACTACATTTTTACTGGAGATCACCTTTACCCACTCAACTCATGCTTCTCCTATTCAGATATTTCCATTGTTCTGACTTTCTGATATCATATGTTGCCCAGAGGTTAGCAAAGGTATAGTCCTCTAATACCCTAATAAGAAGTTTCACTGACCAAGAAAACTTTTAATTTTATATCTCATTCTTTTCAGATAGGGGTTTTACTTTCCTTATAATAAAGAAGACAAAACAGGGAAGCTCTTCAGGACTTCTAATTTCTGCCTTATGCTTGCTGAATCAAAAGTAATACTCAAGTAAGTAAAGAATGATCCTCAGTAAATATTTGTAGATAAAGAGCTGGAAAACAGAAAGAATTCATTAATCATATAGATTTGCCAATCTCTTACACCAAGTTTGAAGCCATAATATGTTTTTTTGAAGAAGAAATAATCCTTTAACCACTACAGGCTAAATACCCTAATTTCCAATTCTAAGAAAGAATGAATTTTTTATACTTGGAAAACAGTTCATTTAGTCATTCACTTTGGCAGGCAAGCCTTTGTAAACATTGAATGACAGCAGGATCCAAGTTACAACCAATTTTAAAAGAGTTAACATTATAATTACTTTCATTCTCTTTCCCAATGAAAAAAATATATATCTAGAAAGGAAGAAAAGAAAAAAGATTTGGACATGAATGACTTAAAACACTACAAACGTTGAATATTCATTTATGTCTTCTATCAGCCTTCTATGCATCCTGTGTTTCATTTTATAAGATGTAGCTACTCCTAAAATGCACATGATCTTAGCCAAAAGGCCGAGAAGCGATACTCCTAAAATGCATTATCTTGCAGTAGCTTGCACATGAGCATTTGCAATCCAGAAAGTTGTTCCTGAACACAATTGTGCATATATTATCTCAGTTTAAATCCCATTTGCAAAGCAACATTTCTGTCTTGATTCAATGCTTGAATTCCTGCGGCAGAATGTCAAAAAGGTGATCTTCCACAGCAAGCCTGCTTCCTTCAACACTGGACATGGGCATAGCTTGGTTGGCAGGTGGTGCTGGCAGTTGTCCTTCAGCCTCAGGTCATTGAACTGGGAGAGCTGACCAGTTTTTCCTCAGAAGGGTGTGATGCAGTTTTGCCCTAGGTTTAAAGTCCTCAGCTTCACACATTCCAGCAATTGTTCTGGCAGAATATCCACTTTGTTCTCAGGGAAATGCAAGTGCTGCAGGTTCTGAAGCAATCCTACTTCTGTTGGAATCATTGAAATGTAATTGTAGCTTACATCTGAGCATCTGAGTTTCTGTAGACTAAATAGAGCCACTGGTAAAGGATTCTGGCCTGCTTATTGGAGAAATAAAATGACCGCAAATTTTTGACATGGATAATGGAGGGAAGAATCGTAACAGTTGTATTATGCCATAATTTTAAACAAACCAGTCATTTTAAATGCTGGAGACTGAGGATGTCTTGCTTGTGTGTGTGCTGTTTGTCTCTAAATCCGGTTCCTGTGACCTAAGGAGGTGAAAAATAACATGTGAAATTCTCTGTAGTTCACATTTCCGGAATTCCAGCCCAAGCAACATTCATCATTTTCCTCAGGATACTCAGTACCAAGAGGTAAGCGTCATTATTATGAATGACTAACTTCCTAAGGTGTGTAGCCACATCCTTAATGTTGGAGGGCAGTTATTCAAGTTCTCTCATCTTATTGTCTTCCAAGTTCAAATTGCCTATCACATGCAACTCTCCAGGATTTTTAGCAAATATACCCAGGCAGAAATTTCAGTCACATATCTCAACTTCACATGAAGGCATCTCAAATGATCAGATAGCTAAAAGCAGTCTGTTCAATTTTTTCAGGGCCGGGGCAGAGGTGAAGCTCTTGGAGGGTAGTCATTTGAGAAATCTTAGATGGAATTTTAGCTTCTGGAATCAGTTCCAGTTTTAATACATTCAGGTCCATGAGGTCAAAGACAGAATGGGGCACTCCGGAGAACATGAACAACTCCTTCATCTCCCGGGCATTGCGTGACACGTGCTGCCTGAGCTTTTCAAATGTCCACCCATGATTTAAACTGATTTCCCTAAGTTTGTTTCACTGACTTCTCATGAGAACACATCGAAAACTTGGAATGTAGCTGGTAATACTGTATAGAAGAACTGCAAGATCATGTTGACACTTGTACTATCACTGAAACTGCTCTCTTCCTTATGTCCAAAAGAATATTCCTTCGAAGGTATCCTGAATAACCAGAAGATACTGTAGAGGCAGATAAAAACATAAACGCAAATCATGCACATACAACTGATGAGAAGCTTTACAGCATCGAAATCATGTTGTGGGTGTGCTCATATAGCTCACAGTCAAGTTTACAACTTTTGGCTTGCAAACATGCTCAAAGTTGATTGCACTGATAGTTATCAGTATAGCACAGAACAAAAATGAATTTGGCTGGTTTGATAACTATTTGGACCACAGAGTGTGTGTAAATCAGGTCACTGTCTTCTACATGGCACAGAACTTCTTCACTTTCTCAAAGAGGGTGTTAGCCAACTCCCACCCCCAAACTTTAGTTTTTGTTTTGCTCTGCTGGCACCTTTGATCACAGTGTCCTCAGCTGAGAATGCAAAGCCAGTTTTGTTGACCACTGAGGTACTGGCACTGGAGCTGTCCTCATCAATGCTAATGGACCCATGCTTTGGTAGAGTCTGAGCAGCTGTTATTCTCTGCATGTTTTTCTCTGCCTTGTGACAAGCTGTCTCAGACAATGCTTTAGTAGTCCAAGGAGATTCAGAGTACTTTCCCGGTACCAAAACAAAAATGCTACGTTTCTGAGCATATTTTGGGATCCTTGAACTGAAAGTTAGTACTTACTATGAAAATAATAATAGTAAGAACAAGGTACAAAAAGATTTTAGAATACCATCAAAGTCCCAGATGTTAACACATCTTATTAATAAATATATATTCCTGAGAATCCAAGCTTGTTTTTCAGCCTGTTGAATCTCTCTTCTCTTTGTCTCCTGATTGGAAACTGTGGAATCTGGGCAAGAATAAGTGGTTCTGAGAGGTATGTTGCTAATCACAGCAGATGTCCTAAAGAAAATGTCATTTGGTATCTGCTCATCTTGGTCTTCGAAGGTGGTTGCTTCCATATTGGAGATGGTGGCAGTAATAACAGCCTTTCCTGGAGGGCTCTGTGCCTTTGAACTTACAAGAGATGGTGATGCTGGCAAGCATACCACTTGATCTTTACTAACTTGCATGGTTCTGCAATGATGACTACCTGCCTGATGCATAGATGCAGAAATTCTCAATAAAATACAAATAAACAGAATGCAACAAATCATAAAGTAGAGTGCACATCATGACCAAGTGGGATTCATCCCAGGAATGCAGGGAAGACTCAATATACATAAAGTAGATAACGTAATACAATGCATCAATACAGCCAAAGACAAAAATCATCTGATCATCTTAATTCATGCAGAAAAACCTTTTAATAAAATCCAACACACATTCACTATAAAAACCTCACAGAAAATAGGAATAGATGGTCTTTAACTCAGTTGAAAAAGCCACCACGAATGATGAAATATCATTCGTATACTTCACAGATCTAGAGAAAACGTTCTGGAAATTTATTTGGAAGGAGAAGAAGGCTATAATAGCAAGAGCAATCCTGAACAAGAAAAATAAGGCAGGAAGGATCACAATCCCTGACTTGAAATCATACTACAAAGTTACTGTGAGAAAATATGCATGGTATTGGCAAAAAAACCAGACCTGAGGATCAATGGAACAGGTTACAAGATGCAGCTAGAACCACCAATACACTAAGCCACCTTATCTTTGACAAAGGGGCCAAATATGATCAGTGGGAGAAAGAAAGCCTCTTCAATAGATGATGCTGGACAAACTGGCTCTCCACATGCCAATGACTCAAAGTAGACCCATATCTATTACCATTCACCAGACTAAAGTGAAAATGGATCAAAGATCTAAATATTAAAACAAAAAAATCTAAATGTAATGGGAGAGAGAGTAGGTAGAAATCTTGAAGACATAGGGGTAGGCAGAGAGCTCATGAACGAAAACCAAACTGCATGGGAAATACTTCAAAGAGTCAACAAGTGGGATCGCATCTTACTGAAAAGAGATGACCAAAAGAGATCAAAAGAGATCACCAACAGAGTAAAAAGAAAATCCATGAATTGGGAAAAAGTTTTAGTCAACTTCCCCTCAGACAAAGAACTACCCAGAATATATAAAGAATTTTAAAAATCCGACCCCAAAATTCAAAGACCCAGTCCAAAACTGGAAATCTGAGATGAATATATGCTTCTCAGGGGAAGAAATACAAATGGCAAATAAATATATGAGAAAATGAACAACATCATTGGTCATTCGAGATATGCAAATTAAAACAACACTGGGATTCCATCTCACCCCAGAAAGAAGGGTTATCATTAAGAAATCAATGAATAACAAAATCTGGAGAGGGTGTAGGGGAAAAGGAACACTTCTCCACTGCTGGTGGGAGTTTAGATTGGTGAAACCACTGTGGAAATCAGTGTGGAGATTTCTCACAAAAGTAGGATTAGAGGTCCCGCTTAACTCAGCTAGTCCCCTTCTGGGCATATTTCCAGAAGAATTAAATCATCATACTACAGCGATTATGTGTGTGCATCCAAGTTTATAGCAGCACAATTTGTCAGCTAAATCTTGGAAATAACCAAATGCCTATCAACTGAGGAATAGATAAAAAAGATGTGGTATTTTTATAGAGTCTTACTTACTTACAAAAAGATAAACTCAAAGATTTATAAGTAAATGAATACAACTAGAGACCATACTCATAAGTGAAATAAATCTGACCCACATGTGTAGACATCACTTTTTCTCCATAATGTAAGAACATGAAAGAGTAAGTGGAACCCATGTGTAGAATAGATGTTGGGAAATGCAAAGAAATTGCCAAAAAGAGGAAACAACTGGGATTAGGGAAAGGAGAAAAGAAAAGAATGGATAGGAAAAAATCTGTGTGTACCCAGAAGGATGGCTGGGATAACTGTACTGCTGATATCTAATGGTTTGTTGAAAGGAACAGTTAGTGCTTTATTTAGTTATTTTTTGACCAATTTTGCATGTTTCTATCTGGTAGTCTGAACAGCTAATTTGAAGACAGCAATATGCAACAACATAACAACCATCGTTGAATTCCTATCATCTGGTTTGGTGAAAGTCTGTATCGTTTATAATTTTTTGTTTTTATTTTTTATTCTCTTTAATGATATGTTTAATCTTGTCCTCCTATATCTGGTAATCTGACCAACTTTGACAAAGATGAGAATATGTACTATAACAATCACTGTTAATCCCTATTAGTTTGTTCTAAAACCCTCTATCATTCTTATTGTTTTTGCTTTGTTCTGTTTTCGTCTATGTTGTTGGCATTGTGCTATTGTTCTTTTTTTACAATTGTCTTTAAAATAAAAAAGAACATTCAAAATTCTCTCTTCTAGATTTTTGAATATAAAAAACAATGTATTCCTGGAAACGTTGCATAACCTACATATTGTGAACCGTGGTATAACAAACACTCGAATGCATGTATACCTTGGTATACTGATTTCATTTTCTTTGGATATCTGCCTAGGAGAAGGATTGCTAGATCATATGTTATTAGGTTTGGAAGCTCTTTAACAATTGAAGTCTAATGCAGTTTACAATATTTGTATGAAAAGTTCTTGAGTGTTACCAAAGGTATTACTGCATATATTCCTGTAGATCATACCTATTTTCTACTTAGTGATTTTATGTGGAAATTTACATTAGTTTACTAATAAGAAATTGCATCTGAAGAACATTTTTTTTGAGACAGGGTGTCACTATGTAGCCCAGGCTGGCCTCAAACTTGACGTGATCCTCCTGCCTTGCCCTCCCACGTGCTAGGATTACAGGCATGTGCCACCCTGTCGGGAAAACAAACCTTTCTTGGCCCTGACTTTTTTTTTTTTCTGTTTTTAAAGTACTATATTTTGCTTGATATAGAGCAGTATTTAGTATTTAATCTTTGCTAATGGGAAAGATGAATATTAACTTACATTTAAAAATTTGTGTCATACTGAAGATATCTTAAATTCACTTGAAATTATGAGAAAATATTTCTGTAATATTGGAGGGTTTCTTGTTTTACTCTGTATTTTCTAATACATCTTGAATGTCAAGCGTAACAGAGGCATGAGAGTCCAAGGTAGAGAGAAGCAGTCACTCCAACTCCCTATAGTTCAGGCTCACCTTGAGCTGACTATGTAGCTGAGGCTGGGCATGAATTTATGGCAATCCTCCTGCCTCAGCCTCCGAAGTGCTAGGATGCACACCACAACAACCAGCCATATTGGAGATTTTTTAGTAGTTCATATTTATTTTTACTATTTAAAAGAGTAAAACCAATAACAAAACAACAATGAAGACAAAAGCAAAACAACAAAACTAATAGAGGATTTCAATACAAGATGATAGGAATCAACAATGGTTGCTATAGTACACACTGTCTTCTTCAGGGAAGTTGCTAAGACCACCAGATGCAAGAATGCAAGGTTGATAAAAAAATTAAAGACAATAACAAATAATAAAAAACATTAAAAATGATTCAGAGCTTCATCAAACAAGATGGTAGGAAATCAA
>NW_004955481.1:10449244-10451247 GCF_000276665.1 Chinchilla lanigera
TATTTCAAAAATTCCTGACATGGTGGTTACTGTGTGAAAAGATTTTAACTAAAATTTAATTTGTAATGTTTAGAGTATGTGTTGTGTAATTTTAATATTCAGTTTTGGACCAGATTTGTGGCAATAAAAAGGCTCCTAAAGCCCTGTAATTCCATGACTGGTCAACATGATACCAGTATCTTTTGATCTAATAACGTAAATCTTACTAGGATCTGACAGTTGAACCAAGGGTTCAATCACCAATAGGACTAAGCCCTGTTCAAACCTTGGAATTCTCAGCACATCCCACTCACCTCTCGGACAGAAAGGGGAGCCTGAAAGACTGGTTTTGGCAGAGAACAGTGTAGAACTTTCTGGAAAGAGTCTAAGTGAGACTCTCTGCCCCATGTCATCTGGAGAGAGGTTCTGCCATTGTTTGAGAATATGTGGGGAGTTGGAGTGACTGCTTCTATCTACCTTGGAGTCTTATGCCTCTGTTACACTTGGAATTCAAGATGTATTAGAAAATACAGAGTAAGCCGGGCATGGTGGCACATGCCTGGAATCCCTGCACTCAGGAGGCTGAGGCAGGAGGGCTGTTGCAAGTTTGTGGCCAGCCTGGGCTACATAAGTGAGTTCAACACCAGCCTAAACTTCATAGTGAGACCCTGTCTGAAAAAGAAAAAAAAAAAACACACACACACACAGTGGGAAAGTCTCCTGCCCTGACTCAGGATGTCCACACCCACTCCCTGTGCACACCACTCTAGAAATGTTCAATCCCTCTATTCCAGCTCTTTCTAGGATATGCACCATATCTACTCCATTCACACCATTCATATACTAGTATAGCAATCCAAGGTGTTTATATTTTCAAAGATGCTCCCAAATATTTTGTTGTCAACTAAAACAATGATGGTTATTGCACATACTATATTTTATACTGATAGAGAACTATTTCTGGATCATTCCAGGTCATTGATACCCAAATCAGGAGAATGGTGGGTTTTATTAAATGTTGAAAGAAGATAGCAAAGATGTTAGGTGTGTAAAAATGATGCTTTTATGTTGCTTTTATTCCACTGATACACACCACTAATTTTCAATAAGGAACTACACTTAGCATGTACAAGGTTATCAATTAAAGAGCACCTGTTATATTCAAAACTTGCATAAAAGGATTCTGCTGCATTCATGGGACTCAGACAGATTAAAGGTAGGAACAGGAAGGGAACGAGAACAAACACATGAACTTCCAGGGTTCTGGTTTCAGCAAATGGGTAAAATTATTCAGTTGATACAAACATGCATAGGGGAACATCAGATTTTAGGAGATAACAACCTTAGAATTGGGCATGTTGAGCTTGAGGTGCTTGTGATAGACAGGTGGACACTTGCGGGATGGACGAGGAATCTGGTTCCATACCTTGGAAAAGATATTATGGTGGAATTTATAGCTTGGGGGAATATCATACATGGCAGATTAGCTACCTAAGTCAAAAGGTTGAGACTATAATGGCTAAGAGGAGTAAGACGTGAAATTTAGAACACAGACCTTGCTAAGTGGGAGCTGGGAGGCTGTGGGCCAAGAGACGGATCCAGCTGGCCTTTGACTCAAGCCAGCTCTTCAGTCCTAGGGGCCCTGCTCGGCCAGCTGGACACAGGGGTAACAAGAGCGACACATCCCCGGATGGGTCATAACTGGCAAGGAAGGATGGGGAAGAGGAGACTAAGAAGAATCCTGGGTACAACAACAGGGCTGGGAGGCAGGGAGAGGTCGGTGATGCCCAAAGGTTCCTTCTAGAATCCTTCTTGCAGCCACTTAATTGCGGCCCCCCCACTTGGCGGGGGTAATGGGGGTGGTCTTCCTGTCTGCAGGTGTGACTTTTTTGTTTTTGTTTTTGTGTTTGTTTTGAGACAGGCTCTCGCCATGACGTGCAAGCTGACCTTGAACTCACTTATGTAGTCCAGGCTGGCCTGGAACTCACCTCCATCCTCCTGCCTCAGCCTCCTTCCTGCATGCT
>NW_004955481.1:10451918-10453166 GCF_000276665.1 Chinchilla lanigera
TGCCACCCGGCGACACGTTATGGTCCTGCACGTGATGCTGTACGTGTTGTGCAAGTGAGATCATGTTGCACGTACTTCTTTTTTCTGGCCTGATTTCTTAGAGTTGGCATCGTCATTCTGAGAGTTGTTCGTGTTTGTTTTAAAAAGTTTTACGCTTTCTCTTTTCCATAAATTGAATATATATTTTAGTATCACTTTCTCTTCATTAATTCTACACAACTTTACACAATCTCCTAAACAATAGGAGAATCTCCTAAACAGTAGGAGATTCTTCCACCGTATACATCTTTTTTCCCCATCCCATGGTTTGTACGTTTGTTCTATTATGTTTACTTTTAAAAATGGTATGTCTGGTACAGCACACTATTTTGCTGAAAGAATAGATAGTATATGATAGTATCGAACAGAAAGATGTTGACATAGAATGTTTTATATTTTCCTAGCTAGTTATCCTTTCTAGTTCTCTTTACTTCCTGCAGATCTAGCATTCTGTCTGATGTTATTGTCCTTCAACCTTAAGAGCTTTCTGTTAGCAATGTTTATAGTGTGAAAATATCCTTGTTCTGTCTTCATTCTTACAGGTTATTTTTGCTAGATACACAATGTGAGTTTGGGGTTAAAGATGTCACTACACTGTCTGCCCCTATTCCTGGAGAATGATATCCAGCGTTTGTACTGCTGCCTCCCTCTATGTGCTAGGTCGCTTTTCCTCTAGCAGCTTTTAAAACTCACTCTTGCATTTTCAGCAGTTGATTATGTTGTGTCTTATCATTTTCTTTGTGTTTGTTTTACATGGATGCCTGAGAATTTTGGATTAGTAGTGATGTCTCTCATTACTCATGATTTCAAATATTTTTTCTCCCTCATTTTCTCTCTCTGGGATTCCAAATTTATGTTTGTTACTCTCTCTCTCTCTCTCACTCTCTCTCTCTTTTTGGGGGGGACAGGATCTCACTATGTAGGCCCGGCTGGCTTCGAACTCACAATGATCCTCCTGCCTCAACCTCCCAAGTGCTGGGATGACAGGAGTGCACCTTCACACCTGGCTCTCATGCATGGTACTTTAATACAGTAGTTTTCTGCCTATCTTGGATGTGTTTTGTTTAAAATTTTTAACAATTTCTTTCTTTTTGTGTTTCAGTGTAGATTGTTTCTATGGTTCCATATTCAACTTGCCTGATCCTTACCTCTATCCTGTCTAATCTGCTGTTCACCTCAAATTTGTCATCCTCCTGCCTTAGCATTGAG
>NW_004955481.1:10454856-10456074 GCF_000276665.1 Chinchilla lanigera
GTATTTATTGGGACATTTAATATGTATAAAAATGGTGCTGTTTTTATTAGGACTCTAGTTTTTTAAAGTGTCCTTGATGAGGTGCGTGTGTATGGTGCCCCCACCTCATTTCCCTCGTCAGTTCTGTGGGTTTTGTCCCATGATTTTGCACAGGGCGGTGATTTTTATTGTTTTTTTTTTTATTTTTTTAAAATTGATTTTAAAAATAAAAGAAGTAAAACATATTAACATACAGACATCCATTTACCAAAATAGAATAAGAACAATAGAAACAATACAGAGTTCTAGACAAAGTGGTAGGAAATTAACAGTGGTTGTTGTATTACATATTGATATCTTCAAAGTGGTTTCTTGGGAAAACAGAGACATGCAATATTAATCAAAATAGTAATCAATAACTGTTCCTTTCTGTAAAGCAATAGAAGACAGTAGTACAACTATGTTAGCTATCCTGTATATGCATACATACATAATTTCCCCTTCTTTCCCTTCTCTTTTCTCACACCCCAGTTGCCCTTTCCTTGTGAGCATTTTCCTTTCTTTTCACTAGGTCTATCATACCTCCTAGTTTTTATTCATTCTTTCATGTTCTTATACTAGTGACACAATATGTTGCTTGCACATGCAGGCCTGATTCATTTCACTTATGAGTATGGTCTCTAGTTGTGACCGTTTACCTGTAGATGCCTCTAGTTTATGTTTCTTATAGCTGAGTAATATTCCATTATATAAAAGAACCACAATTTTTTATCCAATTTTCAGTTGATGGACATTGGGTTGCTTCCACAATTTAGCAATTACAAATTGCACCACTGTGAACACGGGTGCACATATATCGCTGTGATATGATGCTTTCAGATCTGCTGGGAAAATATCCAAAAGGGGACTGGCTGGGTTGAATGGGACCTTTAGAACTAGTTTTCTGAGGAATCTCCAAACTGATTTCCACAGTGGTTTCACCAGCCAACATTCCCACCAGCAGTGGAGAAGAGTTCCTATTTCTCCACAGCCTCACCAACATTTGTTATTGGTTGATTTCTTCATGATAGCCATTCATACTGGGATGAGATGAAGTCTCAATGTTATTTTAATTTGCATTTCTCAAATGACTAATGATGTTGAACATTTTCTCATGTATTTATTTGCCATTTGTATATTTTTATCTGAGAAGTGTGTGTTCGTCTCAGCTGCCCATTTTTGGATTGGGTCTTTGAATTT
>NW_004955481.1:10460379-10462056 GCF_000276665.1 Chinchilla lanigera
GCTTCCTCCTCATCTCCTGCTGACGCCCACCTCCCCATATTGTGTCTCCCTAGGAGTAAGGAAGAGCACTGGTACTTACATGACAGCATCCATGGAGCATGTGCTGTCGGTGTTATAATAGTATACCACATGATTTCCGGGGGATCTGACGGGAGATGAAGGAGAAGCAGCATTCAGAGGGGATGTGAGCCTTATCTGAGTAAGGAAACAAGGATAACAGGAGTTGTTAAAAGAGGCAAGCAGGACAGGGCCTGGAAAGTGGGGAGGCAGCATAGCTCAGAGGCTGATGGGAAAGAAACAGAAATAATTTGGCTTTTTATTTCTTCTTAATTTCCTCAGTGTTGTTTTGGTTTTTATTGTTCCCTATTGATCCTTACCTTACTCTACAGAAATGAAGGTCTCCAGATAACCTACACACTTTTCCTCCCACTCTTTCAGGGAAATTTCTTTTCCTGGGCTCTTAAGTCATAAGATGGCTGAGAAAAGTAGGGACAGCTTTTCTGAGCTCCCCAAAAGGTTGAAGTTTTAGGGACTATTGAGACAATTCTAAAACTTACCAGAACCAATGGGAACTAAATACACAGACCTGGATTCTCCCTCTTGGTAATAGCCCAGTAGATTAGACTTGAAAGTTATCCTCTGACAAGGGATAAAACCTCCCCCAATTCCCACCCTACTGGCCCTAAAGATAGACTGTATTTGAACTCTCTCAATGGAAACAAACGTGTCTTCCTGAACCCCAGCTCAACACTCTCTTGTTTCACAGGGTGGCTCTCAGCTGCAATGCTTGGGGATATGGTCCGACTCCTGGCCAGGGAGCAATAGTTAAAGGTAATGGGACAGCAGACTTACCTTTAGCACGGTAATGTGCCCCCTTCCCCTGACAGACAGGAAGAAGTAACAAACCACATAAGCAAATAGAACCATCATAAGCCTGGAAAAAATGCAATAAACATGAGCACGCCTGTATCCTGTAATATGATGTATGTAATCCCTTTGGGAAGATGCCCAGAAGAGGGTATAGTTGAGTCAAATAGAATTTCTATTTTAGGTTTTTGGGGACATCTGCACACTGATTTCCATAGTGGTTGCACTAGGTAATATCCACACCACTTGCAATAGATAAATCTTGGAATCAGCATATAGGTCCATCGACATTTGAATGAATAAAGAAAATGTGGTCTCCGTACACAATGGAGCTACTAGGACGGGTAAACTGAGGCATGTGTACGTTGATACCATAACGTTAAGTTAAATAAATCAGATGTAGGTTAAATATCACATGCTTTCTCTTCTATGAGAAACCCAAAGTATAAATATTTTAAGAGTAATATAAAAATGATAGGAAACAGAGATGTAGACTTTGTGGAGACGGTCAGGGGGTCCATGGATAGAGGGAGATGAGGAAGGATAAGAGGAGGTAAAAATGATGAAGGTGTCATCTGCATATGTACTAATTCCCCAAGATAATTATACTTTTTATATATTGCAAATATACACTAATAAAAATGGAAAGAAAAAGAAGAAAATGCACTTGAAAGAAATAAATAGAAATGTCAAAAGTGGTTAGGTTTGGGTAATAGAATTTGTGCTGCTGTGGGGCATGGTGGCGCACACCTGTAATCCCAACACTCGGGAGGCTGAGGCAGGAGGATCATTGTGAGTTCAAGACCAGCC
>NW_004955481.1:10462996-10464312 GCF_000276665.1 Chinchilla lanigera
CCCTAAAAGGAGCAACAAACAGAAACAACATGGATATGTTGTAGGGTGTTTGAGGAACAAGGACTTTCTTTAAAAATTTCTGTACTTTCCTAATTTCAAAGGGGTATTATTGCAAGCAGGAAATATCTCATACCTTATTGAATTAGGAACCCCCTTTTAATTGTTACATATGAGCTGTGAGAAATACTGTTGTGCATACAACTTTCTTTACCTTTGTGTTCCTAATATAGGACAGATCCCCAGAAGAGCGCTTTTCTGATCTCAATCTTATTGTTTATACCAGGCCCCAGTTAACCCAGCCAACCCAGGGACTGGCCTCTTGCAGAGGCTCAAGGATGTCTGAGCAGTGAACCAATGTTTTAGAAGCCACCCACATATTTGCCTTCCTCAACCTGCTGTCTCTCCATCCAGGGTGTGGCCATAGTTTGAGTCAAGGCTCAGTGGCATTAGCACCAGCACATTCATACCGTTGGTCCAGGTGGAGAAGCTAGCATGGGGCTCAGCTCTGAGAGAGACATGCTTTGTGTTTGGGTCTGCTCTGGTAAGCAAGCAGCGACTAAATTTGTCTCAGGGTGACACGGGCATCTCACCTCCATGCACTGTGGAACAAATTTCCCCATAAGTAAGCAACGGACCCAGTCTTGCAAATTGCCTGAGCTCTCCTGGTTTATTTATTGCACAGCACAACATCAACACCATGAGCCCCCTTTCTCCCACACTATCCCCAAACTTTCATGTTCTGATGTCCTGAGGCTGCCTAGAAAGACGTTTCTCACACCCAGGAATGAGGCAGCAGGTGCGTGTCCTCAGGTCCCAGCCCTCCTTGGCCACCATCTGAATTCATTCATCCTCTGCTGCCCAGTGACATGGAGGTCCCTGTGGCTGCCCTCACTGTCCTGATCCTCACTGAGACCCTTTTCTCCCAGACCTGCTCTGCCTCCTGTGAGTCTGTCTTTTGCTCTTGGGTTGCCCCTCTGTGGCCCTGGCTTGGACTACAGTGGGAAGTCTGTGGCTGAGACCTCCACATAGGCAGCTCCAGAAAGATTTTGAGACTACTGCCCAGAGGATTTTCCTTCCTAAGGGCTTTAGGAATTTTATTCATTTCTGGGAGATATAGAGGGAGAGAGTTTCATTTCACAGGTGAGAAAATGTAGGTCCACCTGGGATTTTGTAAGAAGTAGAATGTGGACCCAGTTGGCTCCCTGTCCTGTGGTAGCCTTGGTTGCCTTCCCAGCCTTACCCCACCTGAACAATCACTTGATATCTTCCTGTCTTGTCTATTATAGAGGGTGCTGACACCCCGACCTCCTGCTGCT
>NW_004955481.1:10465821-10466797 GCF_000276665.1 Chinchilla lanigera
CAAATAAATAATAAGAATAATAATTCTTAAAAGAATATGTCTTATGTAATATTTGATATATACGTACAAAACTTACGACTTATCTGACACTTGAATCCAACTGGTCACCGTGTATTATATCTTGCTACCCTTCTCGGAGTGAATACTTCTCAGAGAGGTGTGCATTTCCTGTTTAAAGGATTAACTGAGGTGTATAGCAGTTCTTCCCAACCTGGAATTCCTACAAGAATCACTCAGGGGAATTTTGTAAACTGTAATGCTGAGGCCTCACGTCCAACTTACAAATTTAATTGGATGTAGGTGAGACCCAAGAGCAGTCATTTAAAAACCACTCAGGTGATTTAATTGGATGTTGGTGATGTTAATTGGATTTAATTGGATGCAGGTGAGATCCAACAGCAGTCATTTAAAAACCGCTCAGGTGATGTTGGTGATGTTAATTGGATTTAATTGGATGCAGGTGAGATCCAACAGCAGTCATTTAAAAACCGCTCAGGTGATGTTAATCGAAACCAAGTGCAGACCACTACTGGTCTACAAACATAGGCCGTTTTTTAAACAGGCTTGGTATTTCAGAGGCAATGTCACTCTTCATTTTTGAAGGCTTCTGAGCTAGTTGTTTTTGCTTAATTCCTTAAAATTGTCAATTAGAAACAGAAAATGTCAGACGGAACACCACATCTAGAATGGGAACCTCTCTTCCTCCAGCACAGAGTTGGGAGTCCTTCTTTTTTCCACCCACCCCCGCCAGAAACACACAAACGCGCGCGCGCGTGTCCCTCTGCGCGTGCTCGCTGGCTTCGCACTTTATTTACTTCTATCACTACACTGCCCTCTGGTGGTAAACAGTGCTGCAGGCATGGCTGCCTCAGTAATCGACTTATTTCTCTGGTGCATCCCAGCTACACCTTCACCAAGAAAACAAGGCGTCACTGTTGTTTCACATGTTGGCTTGATTGGGCTGAACATCGCCTAG
>NW_004955481.1:10487998-10489141 GCF_000276665.1 Chinchilla lanigera
TAAGGTTTTACTCACTGCTAGTATATTATTGGATTAAATTTTAATAATTTTCTTAAGGTAAAGTTTTCCATCAGTAGTTAAAATATCTAACTTCTTGAAAGCATAAAATAAGGAGTTCAAATAATAATCCAGATTATTTATTTTCCCTATCTATACTGAAATATATATTATACCTATAGTATATATTATGCCTATAATATTGTAGTATACATGTGCCATGGATGTGCATAATTTCCATTTTATTAATGTCCTATTTGGTTTCTTTTTTTTGTTTTTTTTTTTTGTCCTTTTGAGGTAGGGTCCTACTATGCAGTTTAGGCTGGGCTTGGGCACACTTTGTTGTCCAGGCTGGTCGCAAACTCACAGCAATCCTCCTGCCTCAGCCTCCACATTGCTGGGATTGCAGGCACCCATTTGTTTTGAGTTTAGTGAATGCTTATCTATCTGTTTATAATTTTGTAAGTATAGTAAGCCATAGTAAATTGAGGTGAATTATACTTTTGCTGTACAGTGTTTTATGAATTGTGCTCAGTATTATTTTAGAAAAAATATTGCTTGTTTTTCTTGTGTATTTTATTCTATCTTCTTTATAATATAACTCATGATGTAAGAAAAGAATTAGAAAATGAGATTCTGTTAGGATGAGTATTGCCCAAAATACATTGTTCAGACTCAGAATATAAGACTTCCAGGAAGAAAGCAATATGTTAAACATAAAGTTGAAAGAAATAGTGGGACAAATGCAAAACACACAAAAAATAGAAAACATCTGAGCCATATAAATCAACTGTTGTCGCTTCTTATAAAGGAGTTCTGCATATAAGGTAAATGAAAAGAAAAAATGCAAAAGAAAAAGAGAATGAAAGCCTGCAAATAACTAAGCTTTGGGAATTCAAGTAAAAATGTGACAGAATATGTCATGAGAAAATTTCATGAAAAAAGATTTGCAGTGCAGGAACATATACTGCAAATATTTGGAGGGCTACAAAGTTCAGTAAAACCTGAGAGAACAATTATTTATATTTTTCCTGAGTTATAAGTAAAGAATAAGAAATACATATACTAGGAAGAAGAAAACTTAGCTAGAAACACTCAGTTGAAGGTGATGCTAAGGGTAATAACAATGAACAGAGTAGAGACAGC
>NW_004955481.1:10490656-10491677 GCF_000276665.1 Chinchilla lanigera
TGTGTGTGTGCTTGTGTGTCTACTTATAAAGAATAATAAAGTCTGAGCTTACCTAAATAAAGGAAAAAACAAAAGAGTGTTAACATCTTTTTAAAAAACAGAAAAATTAGGATTGAGTAAAGAGTAGAGAAAGATGTCAAATGTAAATAATGGTTTTAAAATTCACCTTGGAGATTCAAAATAAAGGATTTCAAGATTATCTATTGGTGTAGGGCAGACCATGCAAAAAAGCAGTTAAGAATCCTGTTTTCAATTTCCTATATTCTATTAAATGTAAACTTGGTCAGACCTACAGACCTAAAATCATGTGCTTTAGAGAAAGAAGCAGGAAAGGATCTCTAATAATATTTATTAAATCCCCCTCATTAATTCAAATGAGTCATCAGTAACTCAAGATTGAGAGTTATTCTATTTCAAAGAACAAATGTTTATTTCAGAAAGCAAAGTTCTTTCGTTTTCTGATATTTTCCATGGCTATCTCTGGTGATTCAGGGGATGATTAATAAGTCTTGTTTCCTGAGAAGGTAAGAAGGGCTGAAGTCCAGACACAGGAGCAGCTAGCAAGAGGAAAGTGTATCACCAATGAAACTTCGAAGAGAAAGGCCTGTTTTGGGGTAGAGAGTCTTAAGTGGGCAAATACTGTATTTAATCAGTGAGTTAAAATGCCTTCCGTACATTGGTCCCTAGATTGTTTATTTGTTGACAACAGATTAAGAATTATTAACTCACAAGCTTGACGCCAAATTCAACTTTTATGTAGCCAAAAATAAGCAAATTTTTCAGCTATCTAGAGCCTGCCTGATTTATATACCCTGTAAAACTATGTCCAACACCTGGTAGTCAAATATAACCTGAAACACAGGGCTTTAGAGTGTCAAACTCCTGCTTAGGACCTCTCTGATGCAGAGACTGCCCATTTTGCTATTGAACAACGTCACCTAGACATTAACTCTCCTTTGAACCCTTGGTTCCAGGAGTTCCTTTGTTCTACATGGGAGCTCCCATGCTGACAGAGCCTCTT
>NW_004955482.1:0-23787 GCF_000276665.1 Chinchilla lanigera
ATCCTAACCCAACTCCAAGGTCCTGAAGAGATGACACCTGGGCCACCTGTAGCCAGTGCCATTTCATTGAAGGAAGGGTCGCTGGGCACCACCTCACCGCCATTCAGCACCATGTTCACAGAAGCTGCTCATCCATCCTTCATTCCACAGCCAAGGTTGGGCCAGGACCTAAAGCCAGCCCTCTGTACAGGAAAGAGGGAAAGCTCACAACCCCAGAACTGAAAGGAAGATGATATCTTTTTTAAAAATGTGGGCGCAATGACTCATGCCTAACCTTAGCTACTTGGGAGGCTGAGGCAGGAGGATGGCAAATTCAAGATCAGCCTGGGCAACTGGGTGAAACCCTGTATGCAAAATAAAACAAAGAGGGCTAGCAGTAGAATTCAGTGGTAGAGCACTTGCCTAACATGCGCAAGTCCCTGAGTTCAATCCTCAGTAATACAAATTTATTAAAAAGTACAAAAATAGTACATTTTTCTTTTGTCACCTTTTCTTCACATCTGGAACACTTCAGGGAATATCTAAATGAGTTCTTTTTTTTTTTTTTTTTTTTTTTTGGTAGTGGGGATTGAACCCAGGGCCTTTGCACTGAGCTACAGCTACAGCCCTTTTGTTTTATTTCTTACTTTGAGACAGTCTCTAGGTCACTAAGTGGGCCAGGCTAGGCTAGAACTTGTGATCTTCCTGCCTCAGCCTCCTAGAATGCTGGGATTACAGCCTGCAACACCAAGCCCAGCTATATGAACTCTTGGTGTTTCCTGGAACATCTTCAAGGAAGTCTCTCCTGCCTCCACTGGCATTGAGGCCTTTGGAGCCCTAAGCAACTCTGCCAGCTTCTCCTCCCCCTCCGCCCAAATGGACCTGCTCTGCCTGCCTTCTGGAGCTCTGAGTCTGAGACCAGGCTGAGAATCCCCCCTCTGCCAGGACTTGAAGAGCACAGTGGTCAGTGAGAGGCTTGGTGCATTCTCTTCACACGTGGTTGCCCCGGAGGAGTCCTTTCCTGGCTCCTCCCTCCCGAACTATCCCCCGGAGCATCCTAGCCCTGAGACTGCTGGTCTCTCTGGGCAGTCTAGTCTGCCTAAATACAGGAGCTTCTCAATGTGCACTCCCGGCCGATTCTCCCTCAGCTGCGGACGTACGATCAGCTGCCTGCTCGTGTCTCTGTGGGGGGTGCCTGAGTCGCTGGGGCTCTTGTGACAAAATGCCATAAATCAGCCGCTTATGAACAGCCAACATCTAGTTCTCAGCTGTAAAAGCTGGAAAGCTTAAGATCAAAGCCTTGGCAGGCAGGTGTCTAGGGAGGGCGTTCTTCCTGGTTTCCTGTTCTTTCTGGTGACCATTGTCCACTGTTTCATTGCGTGGCGGGAGGAACTCAGTGTGCTTCTTTGGCTTCTTTGATAAGGGCGCTAATACCAGGCGTGATGGCACACTCCTGTCATCCCAGTATTCAGCAGGCTGAGGCAGGAGGATGGCTATGAGTTCCAGGCCAGTCTGGGCTACAGAGAAAGAAAGTAATAAATGAAAATGGCACTAGTGCCATCCATGAAAGCCCTGCCCTCCCGATGTAGCAGCTCCCACAGGCCCCACCCCTCACAGGGGTGTGGCTTCAGTGTGAGTGGCGGTAGACACACGTTCAGACTTTTGCAGATATCTGCAAGCATGTGGGCTCTGTGTGCCTAGAGTGGGGTGCTTGGTTCTGCACCTCAGTCTGCCCTGTGAGTCCTCTTGGGTCTCCTTGGAGTCACCCTTGACTCCTCCCTCCCAGCAGTGTGCCCTGCCTCCGGGCACTGAGCACCCCAATAACCACCATTCAACAGTCAGAGGGTGAATTCGATGATGTTGCCCAGCTTGGAGGTGTGTGGGACGACCGTCACATTTGGAGCAGAAGCTGCACAGTCTTCTCACAGCCATGGCCCTGTGCCTGTAGCCACCGGGCAGGCTTTGTGCTGGCCCACCAAGTGCACTCCTGCCTCAGAGCCTTTGACGCAGTTTCCTGTTGATGCATCGGGTTGGTTAGGGCTGGGCATTGCCGGGGCGTCTTTGGTCTGTGTGCGGGATGCTGGCTGCCCCTTCTGGTCCCCAGGGTCTGCAGTAGCACTCCCGTCACATTGCGTCCCTCACCCTGCTGTTCCCAACACGGCATTGATGGCTGTGCGCACACAGTGCCCTCCGTCCAAGCCCTGGGGAAACGCGTACCAGCCACTCCTGTGCTATCAGCCGTGGCCCTGGGTCTGACAACTCTGGAAGGGACACATGGTGAGGGGGAGGGGCCGTGGGGTCTGCAGGCCGGGTTCTGGGACTGCAGCAGGTGTGGGGAGCCTTTCCCAGCAGGTCTCTTGCAGGAGGCAGATTGTGGGAGCCCTGAAGTTTGCATTGAGAGTAGGCTGTAGGTGTCATCCATCATCTGGAGGGGAGGGGGCTCCCGCACATCCAGAAGGCAGGCAGATTGGAAATGCTGGGAGGTGGTGGATGTGATAAAAGTAGATGAGGTAAGAAAAATAAAGGCAATGAGAGATTTCAAGAAAAAAAAAAGCTGCAAAGAAAAGATGCACATACCCAAGGAGACCAGAAAATGCAAGTAGAGCCAACATGCCTTGCACTAGTGTAAAATAGTCAGTGTAATATTCAGACAAACAAGTACATGATAGTGTCAGACACACAAATGCTCCTGAACTTGTTTTTGTTTGTTTGTTTGTTTGTTTGTTTTTTCCGGTACCGGGAACCGATCTCATGACCTTGTGCTTGCCAGGCAGGCGCTGTGCCACTGAGCTAAATCCCCAGCCCCCAGACACACAAATGCGTATTGAAGCACATATTTTAAAGGCACCAACAATGGCACATACTTTAAAGGCACAGCTGTAACAATGACTAAGAAAGAAATAAAAGACTTTTCCACTCTGGGCCAAGGGAATAGAACTTGGCCCTCCTCACAAAACAGGTGTCCCCAGAGAGGGGGTGACAGCAGAGGGGCACAGGAGACCAGTTATTTTCTCCCACTTTAATTCTTCCCTTGCTGTCCTTTCAGGTTCATGTCTTTTCCAGCTTTTTTCGAAGTAAAATATGTGAGAATAATCTGGGATGTTTATAGGAGGTCTCTGTTCCAAGTCTTATCAAGCATCACAAATTTAGGCAGAGCCCCCAGCCCACCCCCACTTGCACCCGCGTAGGAGACCCGAGGGCCATGGCGTTTGACGCTGTCTCCTGTTTGTGCACCTGACCTACCTGCAGGGTGCTGGTCACTGAGGACGGCTGTAGACACAGCTACAGTGGCATCTGTAGGCTGCATTCTGGAGCCCAGCCCAAGACTGTGGACTACCGGCCTAGCCTGGAAGCAAACTTCCTTAGAGGAGTCCAGTGCAAGGGACATCAACCATGACTCAGGGGCCGCCAGCGCAGGGTCCAGCATATTGTTACGAGCAGCCAGAGGGCAGAGGCTAGGGCCAGGGCAGACGGGAGCCAGAGCAGTGGGATCATGGCCAGGTCCCTCCTGGTACATCTCACCTCTTTGCAGAGACCTGGGAGACACAGTGGACCACATCTCTGAACGGACAGAGGCTCCCTTGGGCCAGCAGAGAGGCCTGCAGGACCCACCCGACCTCCACAGAAGGATGTGGCACCCAGTATGCTAGTCACACTGCCTGGACCTGCTGAGCCCCTGTAGCTGCAGGGACAGCAGGCCTGGACCTAGAGACACCTAGAAAGACCATTACCCTAGCTGTAAAATATACCACCAGGTATATTTTACAGTGACCTATGCAGTGTTGAAAACTGAGTGAATGGTAATGGGTAATGTTAGGCAATAGGAAACAAGCTGATAATGACTTAATGAATAATGTTCCATATATGTTCTGTGTGTCAGACGGGCTCCCAGATGTCCCTTAGCCCTGGCTGCACCCCCACAGTATATCCTGTCATGACATCTCTTTCATAGGTAAGAGGTCAAGGGAACCTGCCTGTAGTCACACAGCTGGGTGGTGTCCACAACCAGGTGGTGTCATGAGCCCCTGATGTCAGAATAGTACATGCAAAAAGGAAGAAGAGAAAGAAAGGAAACAATGGCCAGATGGGCCCACCCTGAGGTGCTCGGCCATCCTGCTCCTCCCTGCCCTTATACCAGCCTCATGACAGGTGAGTGAAGTGCAGAGAGCACTCACAGGGTGCTGGTGTGCAGTAGGGACTCTATGAGGCTGGCTACTGCTAACTCCAGGAAACATCAAACTGAGGAAACTCCAGACATAAACAGGGGCTGAGGTTTCTAGGTGGTCTCTAGGTGGCAGCCTGGCCTGCATGTGTTTCCTCCTGTCCCTGCCCATTCTCCTAAACACAGGAAGTCAAGAGCACCAGATTCCCCCAATGCTAGCTTCCTTGCTGGTGATTTCGCCACTCTTAGGGCCACCTAAGTCACTGACCTGGTCCCAGGGTCAACCAGGCACACCAGGCCCATTGAACACCCTGGTCTCCACCTAAGGAAGGAGGGAACTGAACAGGTGACATTTGCCCACAGCAGTACCTGGCCACCAGTGGCTTTGAGGCCATGCTGGCCTCAGGAAAGTCTGGGTCTGTGGTCCTTGGCCCCCACGGTCCTGCGATGGTGTCTGAGGATTGTGGAGGCCCACTTTCCTCATAGCCTTCCAGAAGCAGATCAAAGGAGAGAAAGCTTAGTGAGGATTCAAGTCTTTGGTTCCTGCCCAAAAGCAGCTCCCTGGCTGTGAAGAGGGGCCGCTGGTTACCCCTTTATTCTTTCTGTCAACCTCAGTCTGACATTGACCTGAACCAACAGTGCACAATTATGGTCCTGGAGTCTGGTTCGCTCCCAAATCCACTCACTATTGACACCCCAGCCATGTGATGCCGCTGTATGCAGCCTATAATCTGGTATGCAGGGGTATCCCTGGCCCCATGGGGGATCCTGAATCAAGCCAATCACCCCAGAAATCAGCCCCACCACAGAGGACTGGGCCCTTGCCACTCACCGGACCTTCGGGGCCTGCTCAGTAACCCAGAGCTAATGCAAGGACGGTCTGAAGGTGGCAGAGGCCCAAGGCCCCGCTCCCTTGCCCTGGGGGCTCCAGGTACCACGTGCTGGGCTTGCTCTCCTCGCTGGAGAAGGAGCCTCTGGCGCCGTCGGTGGTTGGCAAACCAGTTGTACACTTGCCCAGTGGTCAAGCCTGTCTCCAAAGCCAGATTCTCCTGTCCCAAAACAACAAACCTTCCAGCTGTGAGTCACAGCTGAAGTCCACCATGAAAAGGGGAGGCTGACCCAGCCCAGGCCCTCGCCAGAGAGCAGTGATCCAGTCAGAGCACCAGTGTGCTGGGAAAAGGACTGTCCCCGACTCAGGCCGGGGAGGCTGCAGAAACAGTATGTGGTTCCCAGGGACAGGATACACCATCCTGCCTCAGAGCTGACTCCACCTCTGAGCACCCAGGATCCTGAACCAGAAAAGGCCAGGCTGTAAACACCTGAGCCCCTGAAGGTACAGAGGCCATGGCTGTCCTGACATAGTCTCTTCCCTTGCCTGAGTGACCCTAGGTGTGGGACCCCAGCTGAGGCACTGGAGTCCTGAGAACCAGCCAGGGTGGGAACGAGGACAAGCTGAGGAGGTAGAGACCATCAGTATGCCCAAGGGAAAGACTGAGTGGGCTGTGGTGCCTGAAGGGAGGGGAGGGAGAGGGAAGAAAAACCCAGGGAGGCTTCCTAGGGTAAGGCAACCCCCCAGGTGGGCTCTAGCCCTTCTCACCCACTCGGCCTTGCTGGGGTTGCTGTTCATGGTCGAGACAAAGTCCCACAGCCGCTGGCAAACCTCCCTGGGAAAGTTCCGGCTCTTGGGGGCTTCAGGACTGAGAGCAGTGGGTGGTGGGTTCCTGGAGGACGTGAGGCAGAGGTTTCAGAACAGGACCCCCACCTGCTTCTTGTTCAGGGCCTGGCACCTCAGGAAGGAGAGACTCTTGGCCTTTCCCAGAACAGCATCCACTGTGGCGCTCACTGGGCAGCAGGGAGTGTGACAGCCTCTCTCTGGGCCCTGTTGGGGATTGGTGTCCCCTCCAGGACCTCCCAGTCCCCTAACCCTAACCCACATCTAAGGCCAATGTCCAGCCTTCTGTTTCTCAGCTCCCCGCCATGATTCAGCTCCAGTGGCCAGGCCCTCAACCAGGAAGCCACAGTGATGCCTGTCCTCTCCATGCCCTGCAGGGATTTCAGTCCCAATCACCTGCCAACACAGAGACAGGGGTTAAACTGCTGATGCTGGGCCGGAGAACGTTCAGGATGGTCACATGATTTTTTTTTTTTTCATCTGATGAAAAATCTGATCTTTTCATAAAATATGATATTCACTTGTCTGTGAAGACTTGAGATCCAGCTGCCTCAAGTACTTCTTACATTGTTTACTTCCCAAATGGAGACCATACCAACTCCCAGACCCACCTCCAGCCTGTACACCCTGGGAAGAAAGCACCCCACTCCTGGTGGTTCCTAAGCATGGGGCACCCTGGAGTCCTATGTCACCCTGCAGCAGGTCTCCATAACCCTTCCACCCTCAAACCACAACTAAGTCCTGCCCCACTTCCCACAAGCACCTCCACCTTGTGCCCCAAGGGCAGCCAGTAAGGAGCTCCGGGCCATGCCCAACATCCTGCTGCCAACTGGGCAGGCAAACCCCACCACCACCTGCCTTTGACACCACAGGACCATGCCTACATGTGTCGAGGCTGGTGCACACATTGTCCTCCCCGGTGTCTGCCATCTGCTCCATGACACCAGGTGCCTTTTCCCCCAGAGCTCTGCCATCTCTCCGCTGGACACCTGCTCAGAGGGCAGATACCCCACTAAGGACGCTCCTCTAGGCTGGGACAGGCCCGCAATGACTATCTGGTCTGAAGCAGCCCCCTCACCACAGCTAAGATCCAGCCCTATCCAGCCCTCTTCTGGATAGGTTCTCTACAGGGCACAATAGGAGGGAACCCATGTTCTTTCTTGTCTCCTGTCCAACGTCCCCTCCAGGAAAGCAGGGTTTAATTTCTGTCCCAGCACTAGCACACAGGAGAAGATAGCACCATGCTTGCTGGTGCTTGAGTTGCAGCTTCTGCCAAGCTGTGCTCTGGGAGCTGGTGGTATCAGGAAAGAGCATGATGGACGGCATGCCAAAATCATGGTTGATCCATGGCTGGCTTCCTGAGGGCCAGGCTCACATTATCACTACTGAGTGGGCACCACGTAAGAAAATCTCTCAGGTCCCAAGAGAAACCCAGGACTGCAGCAACCATAACTTTGGCTCAGGAACCCGTCCCACCATGGTGGTTGGAGCTCAGAGCATGACTGCAGCCTGTCATTCCCAGCCTTCCCAGCAAAGACCAAGCCTCCATGGTTCCAGCATTGGCTGGAATCCTGGCCTCGCTTCACCTGTGAAACCTGAGGTACGTGGCCCCACGCTTTTTGTGCCTCAATTTGCTCAACGATGAATGGTATTTACAAATAGTGTAACATCCACCGTCTGGTTGTGGCGGCAATGATTGCCATTGGTAGTTACCTAGGCAGGGTGTGGTGGTGCATGCCTGTAATCCTAGCACTCAGGAGGCTGAAACAGGAAGAGCACCTCCTGTTTGAGGCCAGCCTGGGCTATGAAATGAGTTCAAGGCCAGCCTGAACTACACAAGGAGACCCTGTCTCAAACCAGTGACAACAAAAAGTGATTTAGTGCCTCCTGCACCAGGCACTCCTCTGAGCACTCTCTAGTACCTGGAACACACTTACCTTCATTGCTTCTGAGTGTTATCAGCTCCTAAGTGGGACTTGGTGATCCAGGACCCCTTGCCCAGCCAGGATAGGTGCAGATGGGAAGAGGAAGGGACGTGAGGATGCCCAGCCTGGGCCTCAGCCTCAGTGCTCTGCATAAGGGCACTGGTTTCCAGCCTCCACCCGGCTGAGGTGGCAGGTGGGATGTGCCTCACTGTACATGGCAAGGATGCAACAAGCACTGAAGCCATGCTGCGTCACATGCTGACTGACTATGGATGTGACTTCCTGCCTTGCCTCTACCTCACCTCCACCCTTCTGGGTCTGAGATGCTACATTCAACCCTCAGGAACTCCCAAGACCAGCACACACTAGAGTACCTCTTCCTGCAGAGGAATTTCTGCACTGGGGTTAGCGTGGCCACACCCAGCCTCCTCCTGGCCAGGTGGTAGTGGATGTCATTCCAGAGCTGCACCAGCTCCTGACTGCCTCTTGGCACCTGGCACCCCTGTAAGGAGAGGCTGCTAAGACTTGGCCATCCTTTCCCACCCTAGAGTGTCATGGGGACCTGTTTCTTCCACCCCAGCCTCAGAAGGTACAGGCCCTTGGGAAGGGCTGAGTCTGGGAGAGCTCACTGGTGGACAGTGTCAGCATGGCCCAGCATTGGAGTCTTTAGGATCTGACTTGGGTAGGTCAGTCACCACCCAGACCAGGACAGTACTACCTGTCAGCCATGAACACATCAGAAGCCCCTGAACCCACATTTGAACCCTCCAAGCCTCTTGAGAAACATGTGAGCATAGTTCTCAGGTGCACCTTGCAGAAAAGAAGAACCAGGCATGGAAAAGCCTGATGATATGACTTTGGCCACAGAGCACGGGGCCCATGGTCAGAGCCACAGGGTTCTGACTCCTAGAAGGGCCATTGTCTAACCTAATCTTAAGTGAACAGCCTGCATCTCATATTCAGCACGCTTCCCCCAACCTGTGTCATAGGGAATGAAGGGGTCCCTATTGGTTCCTAGTGACAGTTTGCTCACTCAACACCTTAGCTGGACCCTGCCAATGACCCAGGATACTCAGTGTTGCCTTCCCTGTGATCTACGTCCCTCCATTCACTCAACTCTACCTCTGCAGCACCACTCTGCCCCCGATGCCTATGTCTGCAGACCCTCGTTGGCCAGGAAGGCTCTGAGGAGCATTCAGCCTTCTTTTGCAACTCCAGCAAGGCCCAGTATGGCTGGGCTCTGACCTCTCAGCCTCCCGCCAGCTCTGGGCCCTGATGCAGCCATCTCCACTGCCCTGTCCCTTTCACTTCCTTACTCTGACAGCTGAGAATCAAGCCCACTGTGATCCAGTGTGTGTGTGTATCCCTCCCTGCAGGAGCAGAACCTCAGCATCCCTCGCTGGAGGGCAAAGGGATGACAAGTGACAAGGCCTCTGACTATCCACTAAGGAAAGAGCCAGGAGGGGCAGGGGGCATGCAGGAGCATAGAAGGGTCAGGTCTTCACCAAGTACACAAGTCACCTGCACGTCCTGCACCTCTCTGCACCCCATCATGACTACCCAGTCCTACCTCTAGAAGTTGGCAGGCCACCTGGGACTGCCCCTGCTGGACCAGGACACGGGCACACACCAGGGTCACATCTGCATTATCCAGGAAACATGGACGAAGAGGGCTTTCCAGAACAGCTGCCACCAAAGGCTGCACCTGGGAAAGGTCATCCTGGAGGTCCCGGCACAGCCTGCTTGCCAGGGTCACCAGCTCTGAAGTGAGTGAGCAGGAGCACCCCTGCTCCCGCAGCAGTGTCAGCAAGCTCTGCATCCTGGTCGTCGGCCCCTTTGTCAACACAGAGCAGTCAGAACCACCCACCTGCAGCCTTCCCTGTCCATCCCAGACCATTTCCTGGAGGCTGTGACACCTAACCAGGGGACCCCCAAGAAAAAGCACATGGCACGCTGGAATCACACAACTGCAAGCTTCCTCCCAATTCCCCAGTTTCCTTCTTAAGAATGAGGCCGGCTGTAGTTCCCTGGGCCTGGTGTTGCCACCATCCATCTCCTCCTCCCTCTCACCTCTCTCCCTCACTCCCCTCTAGGTTCCTCTTACTCCTGCAGTGACCTCCGAGGGAAAGGGACCTCATGTCTACCGCGAAGGCTCCTGTGACTGCCAGACAAATGCCCGCCCACCTAGGTATCAGGCAGAGACCCTCCCCACATCCAGGACACTGTGCCAATACCAGCTGGACAAGTGTCACAGCTACAGGGAGGAAGGGCCCTGAGCTCGCCAGGACCTGCTCAGTCCTGAGCTTGCTCCTGGCGGGAGGTTGTGGCTGCCCTCCAGGACCCAGAGTCCTCCTGTCTACAGGCCTCACCTCAGTAGCCTGAAACAAGAAGGGGAGAGCTGGGTCCATGCAGGAAGGCCCCTCCACTGAGTTAGGTCACTGGCTCCTAAGGAGTGCCCTGCCTGACTCCAGCAGATGGAGAAGCTGGCTGGGTAGATGGGTCTGGGAGCCTCACTGTGCACCCTGCCCAGTCCAGAAGGCACCCAAAGCCCCCTAGGGACACCCACTGCAACCTCAAAACACCTTCATCCCCCAGACACCCAGGCCCCTGGCGCAGCCCCATGCCCTGCAGACCCCTCCAAGACTCCAGAGATCTCCCCAACTTCCCGGAGACGCCCTCCTGCCCCAGCGGCGTCCCTGGACAGCTCAGCTGCCTCCTCCCACTCTTCCTTCTTCCCTCTTCTTTTCCCTCTCCTCTCTGTCTTGCCTCTCCCTCCTCTTCTGCCCTTCCCCTCCTTCCCCTTTCCTCTCCACTCCTCCTCTTCTCCCCTTCCATCTTTCTCTCTTCCCTTTCCCCGCCTCCTCTTCCCCACCCCGCTTCGTCCCCTGGCTGGCGGGCTGGCGGGCGCCGGCGCACCTTCAGCGACACAGTCTGCGGGGAGCAGGGGCCCCAGAACCCCGTGACACCAGGCGGAGGTCGTGCAGGTCCCTGTTCTAGGGGACGCCCTTCTGCCCATGCGGTCACAGGAAGAGGTCGCGCGGACCTGCGTAGGGTCTGGGCCACACTGGGCTCCGGGCCGCGGACGCAGTGGGACATGAGACTGCTGTGCGAGACCGGAAGAGCAGCCTCCCTGACGTCACGACGCCGTGTGGCCCCCCTGACGTCACGGCGCCGAATGCTCACGGTGTGGGAAGAAACCCTATGGGCTTAGTTCGGTTCCAGCGACTGTGCTCGGTCCCTGGCGTAGTCTGGACAGGAGCACGTCAGCAGCTCTGGCGCGGAGATGAGGTTGAACTACAGCACCAGGTTCTAGACACACGGCTGCCGACGCAATAGAAATACTTTAGTTTGGTGTTTGCATCACGCATTTCAATTTTCTTTCTTTCTTTTTTTTTTTTTTTTTAATTTGCCTCTGCATACTTTATAACTTCTGTAAAACAACAGTTTTTTTGGGGGGGTTTCTATTTTCGAGTTTCTTCTGTAGGAGTGGAAAGAGAGTGGAAGATGATAGGGTTGAGGGGAAGATTGTTCTGCGGCGTAGTGACCCCGACGTGATACAGGGGATGGAGGGAGATCAGAGGCGACAGCGGCAAACTGCTCACTCCCCACAAGGCCTTCCAGGTGCAGTCACAGATGGGCCATGGACTCTTCACTGAATGATGGAAGCGAGAATGTTCAGGTACCTACACCACTGAATTAACATTGTTGAACTCAACAGATTCTGTGGTTCTAATTATTTGGTATAAAATCTTATCTTCATTTCTGGAAGTTGAATCCAGGGCCTGGAACATGCTAGGCTACCAAAGCTTTGAAACCAGACCAGTTAACCTTCTGTTTGTTTTTTGAGATGAGAGGGATCTCACTTGGTTGCCCAGGCTGTCCACAATCTCCTAGGTTCAAGTGATTCTTCTCCCTCAGCCTCCTGAGTAGCTGGCACTACAGGCGCCATGACTGCACCCAGCTTCAAGATTTTTCTTGACTTGACCACTTGGACATTTAAGTTATAAATATTGTACATAAAGACGACCCCAAAAAACTCGCTTTTAATGGTAGTTTCGCTTGGCAATACAAGGCAGTACCAAAATCTAAGTCACCAGCTCTCTTGTATAGTTATGCTCTCTTCCTCTCAGTGTTCTCCAAAGGAAGTACAGCTATCAACAGTGAGTTGTGAGGCATACTTAGCCACAAGCCTAGATGTTTTGTTCCTTCCTGAACTCGACCTACGGTGGGATCCCAGTGTATTAATTTATTAGCTGTGATTTTGGACAAGTAAGTTAATGGCCTTGTCTGTATCTTCTCTCTGATAAAGTAGGGATTATAGGATTCTTTCTTCATGGGATTGAGATAAATTCAAAAAGTGCTGCCTTCAATATTTTTTTCCTGTCTACATTGATTATTTTTTAACAGTCTAAATCGGATAAGCTCCCCCTCATTACTTTTCCTTTTCAGAAATTTCCTGGGAGTTCTTTCACATCCACCCCCCTTTGTATTTACCTGAACACATTTTTCTAATCCTGGTCCACCAAAGGCTGGGCCTCATTCCGGTCATCCTCCTAGGAACTCCAGCTTCTCTTGAATCCCTGTCACCTGCAGGAAATCGCCTTCCTCACCAGAGGTTCCCCTGAGGGGTCCCCACCCCATGAAGTCTTCTCTGTGCTTCTCCATAGAAGACTTGTGAACACAGGAAGACAGCATAGGCTTCAGAATTAAGAGAGCTGGTGTCCATGGGAAACAAGCCTGACATCCTGGCAAAGGCAAGAAGGAATGTCCGAGCTTGAGAAAGTAACTCCTCTGTTTCCTCTCTTGGAAGAGACAGATGTGGATGGGAGCAGAAAACAGTTAGGATCCTCAATATAAACTGCCCTCCAGAGGTGACCCAAAGGGGACTAGAACAATCCATCTCAGCTGTGACAGCCATGCTCAAAAGGTTGCAAGCTGGCCTTGTCACTAAGGCCTTGTCTGTGGGTTCTTGTGTTCCCTGTCAGAATCAGAAATGCCATGGTACAGAAAAAAGGCTTTATTATATTTGACACAAAGGAGAAACCCATGGGAGACAAGAACTCCAGGCTGACAACTCCAGAGGACAAAGGTGTACAGTTCTTATGCCATCTGAAGTAGCAGGGACCTGGGTTCTTGTCATAAGACATAGAGGTGAGGTTTTACCTGTACCTGTGCTCTTCATCATGCCTCTTCATGCCATGCATGTTTCATTACCATATTAAGTCTCCACCTTTTTGGGAACAACACTATGCAACCAGTTGTCCCTTGCTACCTAGATTTTGCCCCTTATCATCTGGGTTTTGGAATACATTACTCCCTTACCTCAGTGGGTTTGATCGTCATGATCTTGTTTTTCTTAGCCCTGGCTTTTTGGTATCTCAGCTGACCACACAGTCTTTGAAGGGTGAGCTGACTTCCCATTCTCCTATCTGTGGGTGTATTCCCTTAGTCTCAGTCTTGAAAGCTGGTCCACTTTTGAACTGTTTCCCAATATTATGTTACCGCATAAGACTGAGGGCCTGACTGGCTTACTCAGCAAGCTCACAAGCTCAGGTATGTGTGGCTCTGCTGGCACCTCCAGCTGAGGTTTCCCCTGAACTGAGTGCCCTCTTCTGGGTTGTGATCCAAGCCTCCTCCATGAAGGGGCATTATCCATCACCTGGATTCCAGCCTCACCCACTGGGGCACAGCAACCCTCACTGGGATCTGGATCTATAAGGTCCAGGGCGGGGCTGGAGGTTTAGCTCAGCGGCATAGCGCCTGCCTGGCAACGCAAGGTTGTGAGTTTGGTTCCCGGTACCGAAAAAACAAAACAAAACAAAATATAAGGTCTAGGGCATGTATCCCAGAATACTTTGCTTTTCTCCTAAACTTGGCATTGAAGTAAATAATATGTGATGTAAACTGGAGGCTTTTATAGGTAAATAGAAGCAACTAGAGACCATACTCATAAGTGAAATAAATCAGACCCGCATGTGTAAACACCATATTGTCTCCCTAGTGTAAGAAACTGAAAGAGTAAATGAAATCTGAAAGGTAAAATAGATATTGAGAAAGGGAAAGAAACTGCTTAAAAGGAAGGAACAACTGGGGTAAGGGAAAGGAGGAAAGAAAGAAAGAAAAAGAAAGAAAGAAAGAAAGAAAGAAAGAAAGAAAGAAAGAAAGAAAGAAAGGGGAAATATATATATATATATATACACACATGCAATAACTAAGAATTGTACTACTAATTTATATTGGTTTACTGAAAGGAACAGTTAATGCTTAATTTTTTTTTTTTTTTACCAATTTTGCATACCTATATCTGGTAATCTGAACAACTACTTTGAAGATAACAGCATGCAATATAACCACCATTGCTGATTTCCTTTTATCTTGTTTGGAAATTGTGTATCACTTCTAATGTTTTTTTTATTTTCTTTAAAATAAAATTTTTAAAAACACAAAAAAATTTGATGCATTTTGTTTTTTCAGTACTGAGGGCTACCTCAGTGCTTGCCAAGTACTCTACCACTGAGTTTCAGTCCCTACCCTTTTACTTCTGGTAAGTTTTACTTTGTGACAGGTTCTCACTGTTGCCTAGGCTGATTTCCAACTTATGATCCAGCTGCTTCAGCCTCCCACAGTGCTACAATTACAGGTATGTGTCACCACACCTGGCCCAATGTGGCGTTTTTAGAAATCAAAATATATGCCAAAGATTCCATAATCAACAAAATACCAAACTTTTAAATAAAGATAGGATTGCTGTTACTGATTTTTTCTTCTACTGAAGGCTCCTCACCAGCTCCAATCTCTTCTTCCCCTCTGACAGTCAGTCAGGTATCAGGTGGGGGACAGGGACTCAGCACAAGCATCATTTACTGGGTGTATGTGCCAGAAGGCATGTTCAGAGCACCTGATATTCATGATGCTGTAATGTTGTGATGGTTGTTCTGATATGTCATCCCCTACTGACAACACCCACTGGAGAGGTTCAGGCAATAGGTTAGACACACTGACTGTAAAGGGTGGTGTGAGGCCTGTATGGCTTTGAGGTGTGTGTGTGCTTTCCAACATGGCACACTGCTCCTGGGACAAAGGCCTCTGCCATGTAGTGTGCCTCTTGGGTGATCTGCTGGGTTCTCATGGTACCCAGCAGCGCACTGGAACATGGCAAAGGAGGGAAGTATTGATGTGGCCCACACTGTCATCACTGTGCACCTTCTGATGCTTCTTAGTGCATCTGGGCACCTGATTTCGAGGACTCATCCTCTTAAAAGGGTTGTTGGTTGCCTACAACGTAGGGCAGGAAAAATTGATTTATTTATGTATTTTGTTTAAAAGGATGACTGGGTGACTGAGTTAGCTGAATTATTACATGTAAAAAGTTGATTAGAAGTGTAAGTCCAAGAAAATCAAAGTGCATTGTGAAAGTTCTGAGTGTAATTTGTGCAGCCAATTACAGTAAAAATTTCCTGATAGTAAATCTTCCAAATAAAATGTTCCACTTAGAATCAAGTTCACCACGTCTAATAGAACTAACCCTCCTTGCACTTTAGAAACAAAAGGTGGCTTAAACATAGGAGTTCATTGTTTTTGTGTAAAAGACTCAGATGCAGGAAGTCTGGGGCAGAATTAATGTAACAGCTCCTTAGTGATGAGAAAGCTAGGTCACTCTTGTCTGCTGCACATTCTAACAGGCACTTCCATGCTCAAGCTGGATTTGAATTCCAAGGTGGCTCCCAAATCTCCAAGTATCACATTTTACAGATAAGAGGAAAGGCTACAAGATACAAGGGATCTTTCCCCAGCGGTTGCTCTCCCCCAAGAATTTTCCCATTCCACCTCAACATCCTTTTATTTTCGGGAATAAAGACTGGGAATTGAAGCCAGGGTCTTCACATTGAGCTATATCCCCAGCTCTTTTTTTAAAAAAAATATTTTGAGACAAGTTCTTGCTAAGTTCCCCAGACTGGGTTAGAACTCACAATCCACCTGCCTCATCTTTTCTGTGTATTAGAACTTAGTGGCATGACCTCACTTAGCACAAGGACAGTGGAAAAATATAGCTTATGAGCACACTGCCAAGATGAATGCAGTGAATGTATGGGTAATTAAGAGATGTTAAGCCCACTACAACTAGGCTTCTAAACCTGATTGATATTTTGTTGCTGCCAACTGCACATTAGTTTGCTAATTGCATTAAGACATATGGGGGTTTTGTTAACTGTTTTGCTTTTTGGTGCTGGGGCCTTGCACGTGTGAGACAAGTGCTCTATCACTGAGCTACACCCTCACCCCACTTTAAGAATTTTTAAATCTACATTCAGAAGTATGACTTTCAAGTCAATTTTCCCCTAAATATCTGAAAGCAAAGTTCTTATAATGTTGCAGTAGTTTCCCTGGATTTTTTTTTCATAATTATTGGTTTCTCTGAAACCATTTTGTGGGGGAAGAGGTGGAAGGACTAGGTAAATTTATAAGCCAGTGATTTAATTTCATTTACTAGTTGTAAATCAACTTATTTTTGGTAACTTTCAATTACCTGGTAAATTTCTCTTTTAAGAACATTAATCATTAAAATCATTAATCTTTCCCATTTGATGGTTGTCCTTGACATTATGCCAACCCTTCTAGTACTAGTCAAGACTGTGTGTGGATTTGCATGGCATGACATGGCAAACAAATCTAACCCTGGGGCAGTAGTGAACTGAATAGACTTTCTCTTGTCAGTTCATTCTATCTTCTTTGGTGTATCAACAACAAAAATACAGTGATCCCTCACCTATCGTGGGAGTTACATTCCAGAGACCCCTGCAATACATGAAAATCCATGAAGTAGCGATGTTGTATTTATTTTATTATCTATATATATTTTAAGGCTTTATAAACCCTTCTCACAGCCCTATAAACCTTTCTCACTCTCTTATTAACCTTTCCCACACTTATAAACACTTCATGTGCTCTTAAACACTTTCTACACTTTTAAATCTATTTAATTTTAATAACGTAAAATTCTATATGGGTACTTGCTGTAAAGTGGACAAGGAGAGATGCTTCATCCACTGATGAAATACATACTGTATTCTATTTTGATTTCATATTCCTTTAATATTTTTGAATTAACTTTTTATATTTTTATATTGTTTTAAATTTCTTAGGCAAAAATAATTAAAATCACAAATATTACATAAATACCTATATACCACAAAGTCCCAATATAGCAAAAACTCCATGATACAGAATTAGATATATATATATTTTTAAAAACCCACGATACAGTGAAGCCACAATAAGTGAACTGCGATATAGTGAGGGATGACTGTAGGGTTTCTGCTTTAGCAAATATTTGCAATTCTTTTTTATGCAAAGTTCCTCTTTGGTAAATTATCCTTCTTCACCCCATGAATCTTGAGGCTGGATTCTATATGATGAACAGAGCACCAAAAAGATTAGGCAGTCAGAAATTATTAGCTTCTTCTCAAGGAACAGTTTCTTTCAGTAAGAGCTAGGACTCCCTTCTCAGGTAAACAGCACAAAATGGAAGGTGTTTCAAAAATTTTTGCAGTATTTAATATTCATATCCTTCCCAGACAGCCCTAGTCTTACCTGCCACAGCCCTACTCTTTCCAGATTAATAGTCATTCACGTAAACAATTATGTGATCAATGTGAAGAAAAATGACTTTTGGCAAGCAAACAGCTTTATGATTTTCTATCCAGACTACAGCTACACAAAAATATTTCAGGAGTATCATCTTAAGTCTATTGCTCTGAATGTGGCATCTTGAATGGAAGGGTTTTTTGTGGGTACTGGGAATCAAACTCAAGACCTCACACTTCTGAAGACCACTGCACTGCTGAGCTATACCTCTGGCCCCTTGAATGGAGACTTTAAACAAATTATTCTCCATGATCCCCATGGCCACCAGAGGCAGTCACCACATGACCACAGTCTAGAATTTTTACTGTATTTGGAGTTTTTCAGCAGCAACTACTTCATTTCTCCAGAGCTTCAGTATGTATATGATTCTAGTAACTATTTTCACCCCATTGTACCAAGACCAAGTTCCTGCCATGAGGTATGAATACAGAATTGAAAGCTTTTCTCCTGTGTAGGAAACCACTATTTCCTAATATCCACAAAGTCTTTCAAGCTTCTGCCTATACACCTCACTCTAGTGCTTACTCTTGAAACAGGAAGTTACTAAGCTATAAGCAATACACAAAACAGCTAACATACCCAGACAAAGAACAAGGTACAAGGAGGTCAAATAACTCATATTAAAAGAAATAAAATGAATTATGTTAAGAAAATAACAACTAAAGCTTTTGTGGGAAATCTATGCAGAATTATCACATCAAGATGCTATGGTAGGATAAAAGCCCAGACTGTTTTGTTCATAAAAACTCTATTCAAAATTCAGAGGAGTAGCTCAGCTATCCTTAGTGATCATGCCTCATCCTTAGAAGGGCACCCTGAGTGATGGCTCCATCATGAACATGTACATTGTGAGGGTTACTTCTCTTAAAATAGTATGTTCTAGCCAGTGAAAGCAGAACAGATTCCAGCATATACCAACCCATGAAATGTATACCATATTGCTTTCTATAACTAAAGCAGTACCAGCAAGCTGTAATTGTTAAAAATACAGTGAAAATATAGTGTTACTAGGAGATAACATTATCTACTGAGTAGTTTTACATAAGGCATTTATATGTAAAATGCCCACCTATGCAAAATTCATATTACATAGCACAAACAGGAAAATATTCTAAATTGCCTCTGTGGGTCTGAGAATACATTATTATTACTGTGATTATTACATAAAAAGAACTTTAAATACTATTTCTAGTATTTTCTATATAGTATTACTGTGATTGTTACATAAAAAGAACTTTAAATATTATTTCTAGTATTTTCTCCACTCTTCATGAAATTTGAAACATTTGCAAAATAATTTCCCTTAAAAATCATTTCTAAAGGAAGCTCTTTCCAAGTAGTTAAAATAAGTAATTTTAGAGTAAGTTCTGATATACAATAAGGTGATCATTATGACTGAAGATTTACCTCATGACATGTTCATACATATTCATTCTTCCTGAATAATGTCATTTCTAGATGAAGAATTTTTTTTTAAATAAATATATTTACAATTCATTTAATGGCAACTGGTAATTGCACAATTTCCCAACTTAGGTCAAACATACTTTAGACAAATCTAAAAATTAGTGCTGATTCTTTGGATCTGGTTTATCACCAGCATTTATAAAACCAGACCTAGGGAAAGATCTAGGTCTGGGGACACATGCATGATCTTACTATAGCAAATGTTTAGTCTTCCCTGATTATGACACAAGCAGAACAATGAGAATATTTGTGAAGAATTACTCATATCTTTCTCCTAAGATATATATTCTTGGCACCTAAAATGCTATAAAGTTAGTGATTCTGCCATTCATTGGTTCTGTAATTTTTCTCATTAAACTCCTCATACTTAATAAACAATGTCAAAGGAGTCTATTCTATATTCAATTTCATGAACCTTCCTCTTTATAAATTTTATCATATAATTAATATGATTTGCCTATATTCACTTCACTTATGTAGGTCCTCACATGTAGAAACTGTTAAAAATGTGACTTAGGCCAGATGCAGTGGCATACACCAGTAGTCACAATCACTTATGGGGCTAAGGTAGGAGCATCACTTGTGCCTAGTACTCAGGACCAGCCTGAGCAACACAAGGTCTGTCTCAAAAAAAAATAAACACTTGCTGCCAGAAACTTTCATACAGCTTTCTCAACCTATAGGATCCTATATTTTATACTGTTTTGTGTGTAAAGAACAGCTTTCTGTGGATTTTCTTGCATATACTATGGATTCATAAGGCTTTTTCTGTTCAGTGTGAATTTTCTGGTGTACATAGAGATAATTCTGTTAGAACTTCTCTTCTGTGTGATATTGTTGGCATCTCCTGTGAATTGACTTTTAAGTTTCTTATATGTAATTCAGTAGTATGTTCCTCATCTACATGAGTTCTCTGATGCTTAATGAGCTGTGATTTCCAAAGAACAGCTTTCCCATACTCAGTGCATTGACAGGATATCTCTCCTGTGTGTATCCTCTGATGTGCACTGAGAATTGAGTTCTGAGAGGTTTTCCCACATTCATTGCATCCATAGGGTTTCTCTCCTGAATGGGTTCGCTGATGTACAACAAGCTAGATTTCCTGATGAAGGCTTTTCCACATTCATTGCATTCATAGGACTTCTTTCTTGTGCACATTCTTTGATGTACAAGGAGTTGTAATTTCCCAATGAAGGATTTTTCACACTGATTGCATTTATAGGGGTTTGGTCCTTCATGAGTTTTCTCATGTACAGTGAGCAGTGATTTCCAAATGAAAGCTTTCCCACACTCACTACATTCGTATGATTTCTCTCTGGAATGAGTTCTCATGTGTATGGTAAGGTATGATTTGCTACTAAAGGTTTTCCCACAGTCACTACACTCATAGGGTTTCTGTCCTGCATGAGTCCTCTGGTGTGATCTGGTCATTCCTATTAAAGGCTTTCCCACATTCTCTGCATTCATAGATATTTTCTCCTGTGTGAATTCTCTGATGCACAATGAGAATTGAAGCTGAAGGACTTCCCACATTCACTGTGTTCATGTGGTTTCTCTCCTGTGTAGATTCGCATGTGTATAATGAGGTATTACTTGCTCCTAAAGGCTTTGCCACACTCACTGCATCCATGTGGCTTTACTCCAGTATGACTTCTTTGGTGTACAATGAGCTGTGACTTTAGACTGAATGCCTTCCCACATGCACTGCACCCATGGGGCTTTGCACCCATGTGAGCCCACTGATGTACAATAAGCTGAGACTTGAATGTAAAAGCTTTTCCACATTCCCTACAACCATAGGGTTTCTTCCCTGTATGAGTTCTCTGATAGACAATGAGGTTTGACTTTACACTAAAGGCCTTCTGACATTCACTGCACTCAAATGGCTTCTCTCCTGCATGAGCTCTATGATGTATAATTAGCTGTGATTTCAAACCGAAAGCTTTCCCACAGTCACTGCACTTACAAGACTTTTCCCATGCATGAGTCCTCCGGTGTGAAATGAGCTGATATTTCCAACTAAAAGCTTTCCCACATTGGTAGCATTGATAGGGGCTCTCTCCTATGTGAATTATCTGGTATATAATGAGTTGTGAATTAAAACTGAAGACTTTCCCACAATCACTGCATTCATGGAGTTTCTCTCCTGTGTGCGTCTGCATGAGGTATGACTGGATCCTGAAAGCTTTGCCACATTCACTGCATACATAAGGTTTTATTCCTGTATGACTTCTCTGATGTACAGTGAGCTGCAACTTCAAACTGAACACCTTCTCACACTGAATATTCCCATACGACCTTATTCCTGTGTGAGCCCCCTGATGTTAAATGAGCTGAGACTTAAATGTTAAGGTTTTTCTGCATTCAGTACATCCATAGGGCTTCTCCCCTGTATGAATTCTCTGATGGACCACAAGGTTTGACTTGTATTAAAGGCTTTCTGACATTCTCTGCACTCATATGTTTTCTCTCCTGTGTGAATTCTTTTGAGGTATGATCTGTAGTTTGAAACCAAAAGCTTTCCCACATTCATCACACATATAGGGTTTCTGTCCTAAGGAGTCCTCTGATGTGAAACAAGCTGTTTTTTTCTACTGAAGACTCTTCCACAGCATTCATGTGGATTTTCAACTGTGTGAGTCTCTGACATATACCTAGTTGTGAATTCAAATTGAATGTTTCCTCACATTCACTGCATTTGTGAAGTTTCTCTCCTGTGTGAGTCTTCTTATGTACAGTGAGGTATGACTTGGTGCTGAAGGCTTTCCCACATTCATGACATTCATAGGGGTTCTCTTCTGTGTGAGTCCGCTGATGTACTACAAGGTATGACCTGCTACTGGAGGCTTTCTCATAGCAGCTGCATTCAAAAGGTTTTTCTCTACTACACACTTGTTGGCACATACCTTGTACATTCTTATTGACAGTTTTTCTAGATTCATTACATTCACAGTGTTTTATTCCAGTAAAAGTTTGCTCATATTCAGAAGGGAAGAATGATTCCCCAAGTATATGAAACCTACTAGGATTCTTTTGAGCACAACTGCCAGTGAAACCTATATATTTCAAACTCTTTCCATGTGTGCCACATTTCTGAAGATTCTGTATTGAAGAAGCATAGTTTCTCTTAGAACACATTTGTCCAGATGCATTACATCCATAGCCTTTTGCCACATTTTGCAACTTGTCTTGGTTTTCTTGATGCCATACTATATGATCATCAATTCCCCAGATATTGCCTGGAAATGAAAACAGTCATATGTGATAAATAATAACATGATCCTGGTACAGTATAAAACTGTATTTAAAATGCAATTTCCCAAGATTTTTCTTTTAATTTTGGACATCAAAATTTTTTTTTAAGTACTAGGGATTGAATTACAGCCTCATGCCTGCTAGGCAAGTACTCTAACACTGAGCTACATTACCAGTCCTTTTTATGTTTTAGTTTGAGACATGATCTGAGTTGCCCAGGCTTCATTTGAATTTGTGATCCTCTTGCCTCAACCCCCAGAGCAGCTGGGATTATGGGTGTGTACCACCATACCTGACAGATATCAAATCTTTATATAACTAAAATTGCAAGTATTAATATTCTCAATTTACTGAGCACTGAAGAAAAAGCAAAATAAGTGAGGTAGATATAAGAAACTGACAATGAATAAAGACTTTAAGTTGTAAATTTTTGCCCAACAGAAGCAAAACAGGCTCAAGAAACTGAAGATAATACAAAGAGGTTGTAAGGAGTCTCTGACTATTAGCCTCATATAACAAATAATTACTAAATACCTACTTTGTGGCAAACACTGTGTGCTAGAGAAATGGCAAAGAACATTGCAAAACTGTTCCCAGTCCTCCTGGGAATCCACTGTCCCACTGAATACCTACACCATGGATGTAAACAGGCTCACAAGGAACATCATCATGAAGTTTGAGGACATGGAGGATAAGAAGCAGCTCTTAACACCTTTCGAGAAACAAAACCAAAACCATTTCACATAATGGAGCAAAAATTCAGACAAATGGCAACAGACTTACACCAATACAAACAGAAAGAAAACACAGCGACTGAAAATAAAAACATCTTCAGACACACAGGCCTCAACGTTTGTATCACATGTGCCCTTTCATAAGAAGCCACTGGAGAAAGTGCTTCAACAAGACAAAGCAAGAAAAGGGTGACAGCATAGAAAAAAACATGCTCACAATGGAGCTCCCTAGATAAGAACTATACAGGAGGCCTTGAGGAAAACTACACTAATGTGGACCAAGTTAAAAGTCCTAGGAATGATTTTGCCAAAAAGAACAAATGGATAGAATTACTAATTGGGCCAAATGTTCCCCAAACATTTTAAAAGAGGACTGACAGTATGGTTCAGTAGTAGAAGCATACCAGGGATATGATTCACTAGTCTCATGCCTAGCAAGCCTGAGACCCTGAGTTTAATTTCCAGCACCACCACCACCCCCTAAAGAAAGAAAAATCATCAGAAGAGTCTGAGGTAAATGATAAACACATTCTTAATATGTCACTGGTATTAGCAAAGAAAATAAAATAGGCAAATAAAATAACTGGAAAAATTATAAACAAAAATAATTTAATTTTCCCATGATTTACCTATAAAGGGAAATTACATAGTCATAATAATGCAAAAACTGAAGACTGATCTTATCAAATACATAAAATGACTATATGAGGATGATGGGGTACAGGAAAGAACAGTGTCTGTGTGATCGGGGAAGTTTGCAGGAGAGTATCAAAGATTCAAAACAACATTCTATACTGAGAAATCATTAGGAAAAGTCACAGTGCAGTAAATAAGCTGATTATTGAGAAACATGGAGGAAAACAACATAAGAAACAATTAAGAGATATCAGTGGCTGATTCTAAGAGCAATGTAAAATAGAAGGCACACAATGGACAGGTTTTTTTTTT
>NW_004955482.1:30352-87960 GCF_000276665.1 Chinchilla lanigera
GGAGCCCTGCCGCTCCCGGAGAACTCGCTGCCTGGGCGCAAGGCGCGGGGGGCTTGGACAGGTTTTTAATGGCTTTAACATAAATACAGACAAAAAGTCAAACATACAAAGGGATTGCTGGTGTAGCTCAGTGGTATAGTACCTGCTTAACATGTGTAAGCTATGGGTTCAATTCAAAACATAAATCAACAGAAAATAGGACAGAGGGTTGTATCCATAAACCACAACAGCAAAATTTGGAGGTCAGAGAAAAGGGAGAATGAGTACAGTCTATCTAGATGCCTCAAAGTAACATAACGACTAGGGCAATTAACAGAATACTAAGAGAACACAACAGCAAATCAGGTTTGGAGATAGCACATCAGAAGATCTTAATACTTCACTCCAGGTTTACTATGAAAATGCAAGCAGTTTTCCTACCTACTAAATCTGACCCCCCTTACTAATTCAGTACACAACCAAATTTTTTTTCCAGGAACATCAATTCCCATTGGTACAGTACCTTCCCTGGTATGCAGAGAGATGAACATGGGCACTTCTGACTGTAACTATGGCTTGGGCAGAAGTTACTGAATATTACATGGCCTTACAGTAAAAGGTGTCCCCATCAAGAAGATAGGCAAGTGAATAACCTCTCCCCTTGAATCGCATTGCTCCTGTATCTGGTTGTCACCTCTAGACATGCAGAATTCCTGGGAACTGAAGCTATCCTCACCATAAATCCTATCCTTTACGCTCCAATCCTTCTGTTGCTGATACCACACCTGTCCATCTGGAGATGCTACACTCTGACTTCCATCACTTGATGTCCCAGGAACTCTAATGCTTATGGCTGAACACTCTAAACTAACAGCAAAACTAAGATTATGCTTGGAACCTCAAGGGAGAATTTTAAGAATTAAAGATAATCAGTAAAATATACCAAAATGAGTGACTACAAGATAGAAGATAGCAATTCTTAAAAATTTAAACAGGATTAAACCCTGTATTAAATGTAACTACTGGCTGTAGCCTGAAGATGATCCCTGGGAAACCAAATTTGCACCAACAAAATATTCTGAAGCTACAGAAAAGCATCTTCACAATAATCATCCCAAGTAAACACAGAAGACAACAGAAAAGGAAATTATGCTCAGAGAGCAGAAGCAAGGGTTAGCTCACCTCACTGTCAATAAGCCCTGGCAAAGGGAGAGAGGAAAGGAGAGTGAAGAAAGGGAAAGGAAAGGAGAGGAGAATGATGGTGAGAGGAAAGGAAGGGAGAAAGAGAAAGAAAAAAAGGAAAAAGAAAGAAAAAGAAAACCCAGATCTGAATGGGAACAGGATCCTAGACTTTCATCAATGCAGAGTGAAGTAAGAGCTGCACAGTATTTTTAAGAAGCATGCACTTGGGAGCTACCTAGCCAAAGAAGTGGACAAAGGCAGACACTCATGTTTTCCCAGTGGCACTGCCTTATTCCTGGTAGGCAGAAACCTGGTTTTCCTACCTGAATCATTAAGTCCGTGTTCAGAGAAGTGCGGACCTGTCCCAACCTCACATCCAGAAGTGAACTCCACTCTAAACCAATTGTCATAATCCCAAGTCCCTTACAGAGCCTTCTTTAGGCAAGGGCATGTTACAGAAATCTAGCCTATAGGACATGCTTAAGTCTGCAGGTGGTTTCCTGGGATAGGTCTTAACACCTGAAGAGTCATGAAGAACAGAAAGCCCTTCTTATTCTGTTGGTCACAATACTGCATGTATCTGTGTCAGCTGGAACCATAAGAGCCATGGAGGTGCTATGATTTCAGTATGGTCTGTCCTTTCCAAAACTTATGTTGAAATGTAGTCCCCAGTTTAACAGTTTTGATAGTTTACAATAGGTGGCTAGGACATAAGATATTTATGCAGGTCTTGCTCTTGTGGAGCAGGGCAAGATACCATGAAAGAGGTAGTTCCAAGTGAGGATGTTTCTTATGTTTTGTTTCTGTCAACTTGTCCTTCCACTTTCTGCCATGTTAGATGCAGCAAGAAACCCTGGACACATGTGGCTGCCTGGTCTTCAACTTCCAGCCTCCAAACAGCATGTAAACATAAAGATTTCATTTATAAATCACCTGGCCTTGGGTATTCTTACAGCAGCACAAAATAGACTAACTTAGCAGCAGAAAATGGACTAAGCTAGAGGCAATCCAAGGAAAACACTAATAGAAGAGCAGGGCAGAAAAATCACTCTTCAGTGATTTACTGACTCACTGAGTTGGCCTTCCTTAGGACCTCTGACAGTGGATAGCTATAAACCACTTCTTAAACTGGTTGGTGTAGGACTGATCAAAAATTGCAGGTGAAACAATACTAATTCTACAGAGGCTAACTGTCCCTGTATCCTATCACTGAATACATTAAGTCCCTAACTGGCAAACATTCAAGTTTCAAACCTTTGCAGGTGTACTGCATAAGACACCCTTTGTTGGCTTGCTAATGAATCCAACTTATGAACAATCCTTCCAGAAGAGAACTCATTCATAAGTTGGGGACTTACTGAAAACCGCATTTAGGAGATGTATCTGATAGTGTCATCCAAGGTGAATTAGTATAAAAATAGTAACTATGGCAAATAAGTACATACTGTCATCTTTTGAAGTAAAAATTGAAAAGATAGAGGCTTTAAAAGACTTATTTGTAAAGGATTAAAATGCTAAGAGCAAGACTGCTAAGAGTAAATTGTGTATAAAGGAGATTCACTCTGGTTCCTGGTGGCAGGAAGCATCAGAAACAGAACACACTGAGAAAGATGGAGCAGGGAGAGAAATGATTCTAGCTTCTAAAAATGAGGCAAGGGAGTGGCAGGGACCAGGGAAACAGCCAGTGGATCAATCAAACCCAGGACCAAAGAGCAGAAGAAAGATGGGTAAGGCTGTCAATTACCAGTAAAGAAAAAAAGCTTAAAGCTTCAGAGTGGAAGGTCCCATGGTTTAATGTGTCCCCTAAGTGTTCTACTATGGTTCAGATCCAAAATTTCCTTCAAAAGTCTTGTGTTTGGAGGTGAGGCTTGGTTGGAAGAGCTAGGAGGTGTGGCTTGGAAGGGCATATTCTCATCCCCGGCGTCTGCCTTCTGTCTGTGCTTCCCAGCTGCCATAGGTTGAGAACAATCCTCAGCCATGCCCTTCTGCCATGCTCTTTCTACCTCAGAGCCACCAAGTATGGGCTGAATCCTCTAAAACTGTAATGCAAAATAAACTTCTGTAAGTTGTAGATGTCATTTATTTTGTCCCAAATACAGGAAAGTGATTAATACATGTCCCTTTTAAAAGTAATGTTGGGGCTGGGGATTTAGCTCAGTGGCAAAAGCGCCTGCCTGGCAAGCGCAAGGTCGTGAGTTCGGTTCCCGGTACCGGAGAAAAACCAAAAAAAAAAAAAAAGTAATGTTGATCCTCAGACAAAGGACTAATATCTAGAACATATAAAGCATCGAAAAAATCAGGACCCCCAAATTTAAAGACCCAGTACAAAAATGGGCATCTGAGATGAATACATACTTCTCAGATGAAGTACACAGTAAATCTATATATTTAAAAATGTCCAACATCACTGGGGATGCAAATTAAAATGCTGAGATTCCATCTCACTCTAGAATGAATGACTATCATCAAGAAATCAACCAATAATAAATGCTAGCAGGGTTGTAGGGGAAAAGGAACACTTCTCCACTTCGGTGTGAATATAGACTGGAGCAACCACTGTGGGAATCAGTGTGGAGAATCCTCAAGTAACTAGGACTAGAGGTTCCATTTGATCCAGCTATTCCCCTTCTTTGTATGTGCCTGAAAGAATTAAAAGCATCATACCACAGCAATATATGTGCACCCATGTTCATATAGCAGCACAGTTTGTAATAGCTAAATCTTGGAAACCCAAATGGCCATCAACTGATGAGTAGATAACAAGGATGAGGGTTTTTCTATACAATGGAGTACTACTCAGTTATAAAGAAGGATAAACCTGAGACATTTCTAGGTAGAGGGATGGATCTTGAAACCATATTCCTAAGTGAAATAAATCAGACACACACGTGTAAATATCACATAGTCTCATGTGAGAAACTGAGAGTGTAAATAAGAACTAAAATGTACAACAGATACTATGAAATAGGAAGAAATTATTCAAAAGGAAAGGGGAACTAGGGAGGAAGAAGGGGGAAAGGAGGGAGGGAAGAGAAAAAGAGAAAGGAAGAATAAAATGGAAACAAACCTTTGTAAATAAGGAGAGGAAAAGGGGCTAAAGGGAGGGGAAGGGGACAGGAAAACAGAAGCTGGATATATCATGTACAGGTACAAATTCCCTATGATGAATATGATTGTTATGTATATCTAAATTGTACCAATAAACTTAACTTTTTTTTTCTTTTGAGACAAGGTCTCACCGTGCAGTTTAGGATGGCCTCACTTTGTAGCCCAGGCTGGTCTTGAACTCATAGCAATCCTCCTGCCTCAACCTCCTGCGTGCTAGGCTTAATTTTAAAAATAAATAAATAAATAAATAAATAGTAACAACTGTTAAGAAGATAAAAAAATTAGAACCCTTATATATTGCTGATGAGAATGTAAAATGGTATAGAAAATAGGCAATTCCTTTAAGAGTTAAATATAAAATTCCCATATTCTATCCAAAATAATTGAAAATAGAGACTTGAACAGATACATAGGCATTAATAGGCATTATTCACAATAGCCAAAAGGTATAAATAACCCTAATGTCCATTAACAGATAAATAACTAAACAAAATGTAGCATATATAGCCAATGGACTATTATTCAATCATAAAAAGTGAAGTTTTGAACCTTGAAAACATGCAAAGTGAGCTGAGCCAAACAAAGACAAATATCGTTTGGTTCCACTTACATGAAGTACCTGAAATAAGCAAATTCATAGGGACAAAGACAGATACAGGTTAGAGTTACGGAGGAGAAGGAAATTGGGAAGTAATTCTTAATGGATGTAGACTTTTGTTTGGAATGGTGTAAAGGTTTTGGAAGTAGTGGTGATGTCTGCACAAGATTGTAAGTACGTCAATAAATTATATATAGGTTGAGTATCCTTAATATGAAAATCCCAAATCCCAAATGTCCACAAACTTTAAGAGCAGCAAAAAGATGCTGTAAATGCAAAAATTCCACAGCTGATTCCTGTGATGTTTTCAGTCAAAATGTAGATGCACTAAAAATATTTTAAAAATTACCTTCAGGCTATTAAAGAGGTGCATATGAAACAAACAAAATTCATGTTCAGACTTGAGTCTCTTACCCAAGGTATCTCATTTTATGTATATTCGAGTATTCCAAAATCTATAAAAATCCCAAATCTGAAATAGTTTAGGTCTCAAACATTTTAGATAAGGTATGCAGGGTAATAAAAAATATGGTGAATAAATTTAAAAACATTTATTACAGTGAGGGACACAGTGACACCAGTCCCCTTCACAATGCTCCTCCTTGCTTCAACACACTTATCCCATTGTTCTTGTCACTTTTTGAAGCAGTTCAGGAAGTCCTCTTTCAGGAGTAACTTTAGTTGTGCTCTCATGGTTGCCTTGACATACTGAATCAATTCATGGTCCTTAATGGTCGTTTTGACTTTGGAGAAGAGCCAACAGTCATGTGATACTAGGCCTAGGGGTAATGAGGTTGAATGGGGAACACCATAATGGTTTTAAGAGCCTGCCTTTCTGGTACTCAGCAGCAACATTCCCTATATTTTTTATCACACTCTGTAAAGACACTCATGGAGGAGGACTTCTAGAACTGCTTCAGAAAGTGCAATAACTATGGGGTGGGTGTATTCAAAGTGAGTGGGAGTGTCGGCTTAATGGCAATGTCGTTCATTGTAATAAAGTTTTTAAACTTAAAAAAATTAATGGTGAAATCTAACCCTTACTGCTGTGATATTAAGAGGTGGTGCGTTTGGGGAGGAATTAAGCTATGAGACCTCTGTTCTCCTGAATGAATTACAGTAGTGCCTTATGAAAGAACTGGAGGAAGCGAGCTTGGAATCTTTTGGCAACTCTTTCTGTCCCACACTGTTCTTCCCCTCTGGAGGGTGCACCAATAAGGCACAATCGTAGAAGCAAACACCAGGCCCTCATCAGACATGGAGCCTAACTGGACTTGCCAGATTTCAGAACTGTAAGAAATAAAGTTCTCTTTGAGAAATTACTCAGTCTGTGATGTGGTACTTTGTTAAAGCAGCACAAATGCACTAAGACAGAAGTCTTTTAAAAGCTACAGTACTCATCCTGGAGATGTGGCAAAATACTTGCCAAGTGTGCACAAGGCACTGGATTCTACATCCAGCACCATAGACAAAAAAAGCAATATTAAAAGGAAACTGAGAATATTAAAACAAACAAAAAATTCTTACTTTGAACTCAGAGAGAAGAGCAAGAGGACTCGGTGGAGTATCACAAAGGCAGGCTCCACACAGGTCACTGGAACAAGGGAAGCAGTGAAAGTGTCATACAGTGCAGCAATGTGATCAGAATGATACTAAGCAGCAGAGCAGGCATGGAAACAGCAGGCTCTCCCAGGAGGTTTCAAAGATAAGGAAGAAAGTTGGAACTGCAGTTACTGAATTTAAGCATACCAAACTTAAATATATTTAGATATATAAGTATATGATGGGCTGGGGATTTAGCTCAGCGGCACAGCGCCTGCCTGGCAAACATGAGGTCGTGACTTCGATACCCAGTAATAACAACAAAAAAAAGGTATATGACACATGATTTCATACATGAAGTCACATCATGACTGAATAAGAGAAAGCAGAAATGTTTGCTCAAATGAATAATAAAATGAATCTGTTACTCAGAAAGAAAGAAAACTGAGGATGCCACGAAGGAATGAGATTAAGAAAACACAGTTATAAATGAGAGAAGAAAAGTACAAGAGGAGTACATCACATCAGTGTCCAAACCAGCTCTGAGTCAGAGGGAAAAGATCTGAACCTCACGTCACTCACCTGGCCGGTCCTGATGTGGAATCTGGGCCTGCACCATCCACAGTTCCTCTCCTTGTTCCAAACTGAAGATGATATCAGGTTGGGTGTGTTGATACCCTGAGCAGAGAAAATCACATATAACTTGGACCAAAATTACTTGGAATTCAGGCTGGTGTAAGGGGATGTGATGAAACCACCCTTTAGTAGTTTGACAAAGCAAAAACCATTCAATCAGCATACTCTGATGCCAGTGCGGTACTGAGAATACCTGATCCTTGAGTATAAGGCCAACATAATTCAGCATTTTATGGAAGCCCTACTTTCCAGCAACTGAGGAGGAGAAGCCTGAAGACTGTACACATCCCCTCAAGGAGGTTGCACCTTCCCAGGAAGACCAGGTTGCTGTAGTTCTCTAACATCACACTCCTGTACAGGCACTTTTGCATTGGATCCAGCAACTGCCACTCCTCCCAGGTAAAATCCACAAACACATCTATGAATGACAGTAGTCTCAAGAATGGAACATGCCAATCCAATCACAAGTTCTTTTACCAAGGTTCTGAAAAACAACAGGTTGCATAGGGGATTAATTTTTTACACTCCACTTTGTGAGAAATAAAAATTATATTGGAAACATTCACTGATGTGCACCCAATCAATCATCTTTTCAACAAATGCTGCAGAGGATGTGGAGTAACAGGAATTTTCACTGACTGCTGGTACAGCCACTTTGGAAGACAGTTTGACAGTTTCTTATATACCTAAATATAATCTTGCTATATAGTTCAGCAGCTGTTCTCCTACCTATGTGCCCAAATGAAGTGAAGTATTATATCCAAGAGAAAAAGAAAGATGATATACATTACAAATGTAAAAAATGAAAGACAGTATCACTACTGATCCAACAAATACGGAAACACTAATAGCTCTATGAAACAGACTTATTCATTAAAAGATATGTTACCAAATTCACTCAAAAATTTATCTATAACCTTGGGCTAGGGATATATCTCAGTGGTACCAAGCATGTGCACAGCCCTAGATTTGATCCCAGCACCATGACAAAAATAGATAACCTTAAGAGCTAATTCTATTAAAGAAATGGAATTCCAGTGAGACAGGATGACAGCATGCCTGATTACTATGAAGTTCAAGTGTTCACAGTTACTATCACTACTGAGGTACTAAGGGATGTCCTCAAGGATCTCTATCACTTGCTGAAGCCCACAGTGCATTTAGAGCCTGAGGATGTGGTCAAGCTCCATGCCCAGCTAGCTCTAGAGGAGCTGGATCATAAGAAACTTCCTGTTCCCACCAAGAAAGCTGGAGAAAGAATACTGTACTGCCACAGACAGCCACATGGGAACCTGAGGCAGGAGAATGAGGCCAGCCTGAGCAGTGCAATAAAGATCCTGGCTCCTGGGGCTGGGGATTTAGCTCAGCGGCAAAAGCGCCTGCCTGGCAAGTGCAAAGTCGTGAGTTCGGTTCCCGGTACCGGAGGAAAAAAAAAAAAAAAAAACCAAAAAAAAAAAGATCCTGGCTCCTAAAAATAAATAAAAAATAATAAAGATCAATACAAACATACACTCAGATTTGCCCTCACGCCATGTCCTTTAATCAACCTTGATTTGAGCCCCTGCCAATCCACTTTTGGTTATTTGTAGCCTCAGAACTTGTTGGGCCTTAAGACTATGAAAAGCCTGTGTCAATAAAAAACTCAGCAAAGGAACAAAATAATAAAGAAAAGCTAAATAAAGAGATATATTGTGCTCACAGGTAAGAAAATTCAGTCGTATATGATGCAAATACATCCCAATTTGATTTATAGATTCAGTGCAATTTTAACCCAAATCCCAGCAATCGTTTTACAAACTTTTCTACCTTACATGGAAAGGCACAGAAACTAAAACAGTTTCTAAAAAAAGCTATCCTAAAGTTTCTAAAAGAAATTTTAGAAATTCCAACTTTCTAAGGAATTTTAAACAATTCTAAGGAAAACCAAAGGAGGAAAGCCCCCACTACCAGTTTTAAACTTTACTACTTGATCAAGACAGTGTGGTAATAGTGAAAGATTAGACCCATAGACCGATGCACAGAAACATTTCTCCTGGTTTTCCACAAAGGCAATCTGATAGAGAAAAAGAAAGGCTCTGAAGCAAAAATAAAGCTCAACCCATATCCCATACCCTAGAGAAAAATTAATTCAAAATGATTCATAGACTTAAGTCTGAAAGCTAAAACTCTAAAAGCTCTAAAAAAAATAAGAGAAAACTTGTGTGCTTTCATTTGGGCAATGAGATTTTAGATATGATATCAAAAGTACAATCCATTTCTAAATATTAAAATTGAGAAAGTAGGCTTTTTGTTTGTTTGTTTGTTTTTTTTTTTTTTTTTGGTTTTTCTCTGGTACCGGGAACCAAACTCACAACCTTGCGCTTGCCAGGCAGGCGCTTTTGAGAAAGTAGACTTTGTCAAAATTAAAATATTTTATTCTGTGAAAGACAGTTCTAAGAGACTGAAAAACAAATCAAACATTAGAAGAACTATCCGCAAATCACTTTTCTGATGAAAGACACAATACATAATATGTGAAGAATTTTTAAAACTCAATGACAAAGGAATAGTCCTTTAGGAAATGGGCAAATGCGGGCTGGGAATAGCACTCAGCAACAGAGTGCTTGTCTAGCATGCATGCAGTCCTGCATTCAGTCCTCAGTACCAGAGAGAAAAAGGCAAATGACCTAACTAGTCACTTTATCAAAGATATACAGAGAGCCAAAACACATGGAAAAGAATTGCAAAAATGGTAGCTACTAAGGAAATGCAATTTAAACCACAATGAAATACTATTACATATCTACTTGAATGACAAAGTAAAAAATACCAAACAGTAGCAAGAATGAGAGCAGTAAGGACTCTCATTCATTACTAGTAGAAATACAATATGGTACAGCAACTTTGAGAAAATTGCTAAACAGAATTTTAGTACCCAATTCAGTAATCATGACCACAGGTATTTACCCAATTGATCTGAAAATTCATGTCCACACAAAAACCCACATACAAATGTTGATAGCAATTATAATCACCAAAAATTAAAAGCAACAAGACAGCATGGCTTACTATACATAAAGACATAGGAGCTGGGGATTTAGCTCAGCGGTACAGCGCCTGCCTGGCAAGCGTGAGGTCGTGATTTCAATTCCTGGTACCAGAAAATAAATACATAAATAAATAAAGACATTGTAGTGCTGGCATATGGCTAGAAAAACAGATAAGTGGAAGAGAATAGAGTTACACACCCCAGCCATATATATGAGTACTTGGTACTCTTCACAAACATGAACTCAATCCCAAATGCATGATAAATCTGAATAGGAATAAAACAACAAAGGCACATTTTTATATGAGTTTAGGATAAGAATAAGTTAATCAACTGGACACAAAATCACTAGCAATAAAAGAAAAAAAGTTATAAATCAGAGTAACAAAGTTAGAAATAGCTACTCATCAAGCTGGGCATGGTGGTGCACACCTGTAATCCCAGCACTTGGGAGGCTGGGGCAGGAGAACTGCTGTGAATTCAAGGCTAGCCTGGGCTACATAGTGAGTTCAAGGCCAGCCTGAACTGCATGATGAGACCCTGTCTCAAAAATAAAAATAAAAAAAGAAAAGGAAAAAAAGAAGTATCTGTTCATCAAAAGTAAGCATTACTGAGGCAAGAGGATCATTAGTTTGAGGCCAGCCTGGGCAATTTAGCAAGCCTCTATTTTAAAATAAAAATGGCTAGGAACGTAGTTCAGTGGCAGAGTGTCCCTGGGTTTAATATCCCCAGTACTGCATAACAAAAACAAAAAGTAAGCATTATTCTGGGCATGGTGGGGACGGGGATATAGCTCAGTGGCCCAGCGCCTGCCTGGCACGTGTGAGGTCGTGAGTTCAATTTCTGGCACCAAAATAAAAAGCAAAAACAACAACAAAAATAACAAGAAAGTAAGCATTGAAAGGGACTAGGGTGTAACTCAGTGGTAGAGTGCTTGCCTAGCATGTGCAAAGCCCTGATTTCAATTTCCAGTACTAAAATAAAAAAGAAAAAGAAAAAATAATCATTAACAGAGTGGAAAAGCCAAGCCAAAAAGAAAAAGAATAGAAAACGACAAATACTGAACACTAGTTAATGCTACACATACTGAAGTATTTAGAGAAGGAAGTTCAGATGTCTAAAATATGTTATGAAAACTTAAGCCTATGAAATATACCCAAAATAGGATGGACTAATGTATGCACAGAGGGATAGATACTGTGATAAAGCAAGGGTAGTAAAATGCTAACAGTAAATACTAGGTGGTAGACAAATGGTTGTTCACTGATAAGATCCTTTTGATTCTGCCCTATATATCAAAACTTTCATAACAAAAAATGTTTACACTAAAAGAAGCACCCCAGGTAAAATCTAAATATGGACTTTATATCCATGACCTAAAGAATCTCATATCCACGAACCAAAGAATGTCATAAAGATGAAAATCTGACATTAACTCTTGTTAAAATGAAAAGTCTAAAACTGAGGACTGAGGTGAAATCTGAGAGCATTACATTTTTACAACTTCTAGAACGACACACATTTTGTAAGCACACATTAATGAAAGAATACTTGTAAAACACAGAATAATTTTTGGTGGGTAAGGAAGGAGAAAGCAACTGAATATGTACAAATAAAAGAATATATCATGGTAGATATGGACCCTACATGAAACAGTCATGTACAAAGAGGCCGTAAACGAAGGCATGATTAACTAGGTAAGGACTGCCATCCCTCTCCCCACCAGAACAAAACTAATAATGGAAGTAGGAATAAACAAGTAGCTCACCCAGGATGATTCGGCTGCTCTTGGGAAATAAACAGCCACTCTAGGACTCACTCTGTCCTGTGACTCTTCTGCCTCTGCCCAGCTGCTATAGAAGATGTCTCTGGTCAGGGTTCCTTGGGCTCACAATGGATTCCCAGCCCTGGAGCTTTCTGATCCTATCACATGAACTGTGTTGTTCCTGGAGAGGTGGGACCTGTGGCCTCAAAAAAAAACTAAGTTTAGGTTTAGGTCCAATCTCAGTCTCTGCTGGTCACTGCAATACTGCAGAGCAGGACTATTAGTAATTAGGAGGAGAGAGAAGATTAAGAATAGTAAGAAGGAGGTTTATTCCAGAAACTATTTCCGCAACATAATAAATGTAAATGTGAAAGGAACACACGGAAACAAGACACGTTCAACCCTATGAAATATAGGACCAGAAGGAGGAAAAAGAGTTCTGCCATATCTCAGCACCAAGAGTCAGTTGGTTTCTGAGCCTCTCATTCCATCAACAGAGGGAGGAGCCTCAAATAGTAAGGCAGAGAAAAATACTCTGTCCTATTCCAGCCCCAAACAGGGCCTTCTTCCTCCCAACAGAATGGCTTCTTCATAGATCAGGAAACCTCTTTATTTACATTGGAAAAAGAAAACACAAGACAAACCATACATTATTGTGGAAAAACAAGGAACCAAAGGCTGCCAGGTAGTAAAATCATACCCAAAATATGCCCCAAACACACACACGTTTTAACCTAGTACTTCACACTGAACTAGGAAAATACAACTTTGAAAAGATATGTATCACAAATAAAAACACCCAGTAGATTCCTACAAATGGAGAATGTGAAATGAGAATTATCAGAATTAAGAAATGAATTTTTTAAAAAAAAGAATTAAGAAATGAATGACAGATGAGGCAGGAGTCCAAGTTGAAGCCCAGCCTGGGCAACTTAGCAAAACCTTGTCTCAAAATATTAAAAAAAAAAAAAAAAAAAAACTACTTTTTTTAAAGGAGGGGAGAGTAGCTCAGTGCAAAGGCCCTAGGTTCAATTCTCCATATCATAAAACATTAAGAAAAGAAGACTAAATTAGAAGGAACACAGAAAAGAACCACAAGAACTAGAGATAACAATGGTGAGAAGTGAAGGAAGACTAAGGAAGTAAAGAATAAATAAAAAAGAATTCCAGCCAGAAACTTGGGATGTAACTCAGTGGTAGAGTGCTTGCATGAGCAAGGTCTGCACATAGTAGGTATGCAGAACAACTGCAGAATGAACAAGTGCATGTTTTAAAACCCACAGGTTATAGTTTGCATCTATTAGAGCACTCTTTATCTTAAAAGGATATACACTTTAGTGTTAAGAGCTGTAGGTCTGAAGCCTGATTGCCATTGTTTAATTCCAACTTCCACTACTTCTGGCTGTGTGATCTTGGCAAGAGACTTTATCTATCTTTGTCACACTCTCGTCACCTGCAAAATGGGGCTAACATTAGCACCTTCCTCATAAGGCCGCTGTGAGGATGAAAGCTATTGTCTATGAGATGTTAGACCTGTGGCTGGGACATATTAACACTGTATAAATGTTGACTAGCATAATGAAGCTATAAAGCTTTCTCTCTCTAAATCCCCTACATTTCTTAGATTGATGGCAATTTTATTTTTTATTGTTATTGAGGTGGTGTTTCTTGTTTTTTGAGATAGGGTCTCACTGTGTAGTGCAGGCTGGCCTTGAATTCCCTTATGTAGCCCAGGCTGGCCTTGAACTCACAGCGATCCTCCTGCCTCAGCTTCCTGAGTGCTGCGATTACAGATGTGCGCCATCCCATCTAGCTGCTATTGTGAATAAAATTTCTTTCATTATACTTTCAAAAAAGATACTTTTTACAAAAGGGAAATAAAATCTATTGTCTTAAACTGATTTTGTTTGATTACTGGATTCTCCACTAGTGAATGCTCTCTTCCCATCACAACACAACTCCTTGATCAATCTCTACCTGTCTCCATGCTTCACTGCCACATCTACACTAACTGCTGTTCCTGTTCTCCCTCCCTCCCCTCTTCCTGCCCAACACACACACACTCACACACACACTCACACACACACATACACACACACTCACTCTGCTCCAGAAACACTACCAGCAATACCCACAACCCCTAGCACCACCGAATGCAATTTATGTTTCCATGCTATACTATAAATGCTTGTGTCCTTCTACCATTTATTTGAAACTTAATTCTCACTACGATGGTGTTAGACAGTAAGGCTTTCTGGGAAAAGATTAAGTCACAAGAGCGTCCCTCGTGAACAGGATTAATGCCTATAGAATGTCCAGTGCCTTCAGGCAGCTGCCTGACCTTTCTATCTTTTCTGCCAGGTGAGGACACAGCATTTATCCCTTTTCATCCCTTACACCCTGTGAGTACACTGTAATAATCTGCTACCTTGGAAGCAGAGAGCAGCCCCCATCAGGCACTGGACCTACTGGCACCTAGGTCCTCAACTTCCCAGGCTCTAGAACTGAGAGAATAAATTTCTGTTCTTTTTAAGTTACCTGGTGTGGGGTATTGTGTTACACATAGTAGCACAGTAGACTAAGATAATATTAACATAACCTCCCTAGGACATCTCATGTGGTAATGTTTTTCAGATTTTCTTATCTTTAACTCCGAAACACAAGTTCCTCACTTTTCTTGGGCTCCATCTGAGACTCCAGCCCCTTTTTGTGCCTTCTCTTGCCATCTGCCTAAGCACCATCATCAGTTCTTGTCTCATAGTACAGTCTTCCTGAGCTGATGTGAGCATGCCTCATCACGGAACTTCCTCGAGACACACATCTACTCAACCACCCACCTGGAAGTCCAACCCCACAGCAACAAGAGGAGTCTTCTTTTGACGCTATCCCAAAACCAGGCTTACATAGCAGAGCTGAGGGGTTGGACCCTCGCTCTCCTGTCTCCCTCACCAACAGCATGCAAGTGCTTAGTTATCAGTCTTGTTGCTTCTCCCTCTTTACTGCCTCTCTTTTCTGAAAACCACTAGTTGACTTAAATTCTTATCTTCTCTTGCAAATCGCTGTATGTTCCATCCAAAAATCCTCTGAAAACTCTTCAGTGAGTCTCCCTCTCCTATATGATAAATTCAGGTTTCTAATGAAGTCCACAAAGCCGCCTATGATCTGCTCTCGGCTATGGCTTTTACCTTATTTCTTAATATATACTTCGCTACTACCATTAAACCCTAAAACTCTACATTTGAACAATCCTAGAGAGCTCAGAGTTCAAAACGAACTAGCTCATTTCAAGCCACTCAAACTTGCACATGTTGCTTCCTTTCATAGGCCGGCCTTCAGTGCAGTGTTCACGTGCCTCACTCATCTTTCAAATCCCAGTGTAAGAAACTCTTAATCCCTGAGGCACTTCTTGGAGTGCCTTTACTTCCAAAATTGACTTTCTAATGTGTCCTCCACACACTTCCACGGCTGGCACCCAAGGGACCTACAAACTTGTCATTGTGCCTTGTTCATCCAGCAAACCACTATTGTTCTAAGGCAGAGAAAAGGTACATCCTCGCACTCTTAGCATTTGCCCCGGGCCCAACAAACATAATAAACAAAACTGTTGATTAAGTGAATAAACAGGTGCGTCTTTTCCCAAATAAGGATCAAAGACCTTAGACAAGACACTCAGTGAATGTGAGCCAAAGACGGTGAAAGATGGAGCCAGATGTGGGGCCGCACGCCTGTAATCCCAGCACTTGGGAGGCTGCAACAGGAGTACTCAACTAGTTCAAGGCCAGCATAGGCTATGTGGGTTCGAGGCCAGCATAGGCTACGAGGGTTCAAGGTTAGCATGAACTACATAGTGAGACCCTGTCATAAAGAAAAGAAATAAACCCTTTGTTTAATTTACAGTTCAGGGGGCGGGGATGTAGCTCAGCGGCATAAGCGCTTGCCTGGCAAGCCTGAGGTAGGTTCGATTCCCGGTACCAAAAAAACTCAAAAGTTAAGGGTTGGCAGAAAAGGGACGTTGCGGGGGTGGGGGTAGGGGGTGAGGAAATGAGAGATCCGACCAGGGGCGTGCCTGAGTGGTGAGGTGAGCGTTCACAGCAAGATCGGGGCCTGGAGAAACAGGACATCATGTCCCGCTCTGGGAGAGCCTCTGGAGAAAGAGGAAACGCACTCACCCAAACACAGGCGGTGCGCAGCCTGTTGGCCATGACCGGGTCGGCGTCGTAGGGGCGGCCTGCAGGGAGAGCACACTCGCAGGTGGACGCTCCTTCCCGCCCAGGGCCGCGGCTCCCCAGCTCCACCCTCAGCAACCCCGGGTCTGAAGCAGGTGCCTGGGCCACGCTAACCCTGTAATGACCCGCCCCTCTGAGCAGGCGGACTGGGCGCGCCCGGCTCCTGCAGTCCCTCAGGGGCAGCAGCTGAGACACCGGTGGGCGCCGTGTGCACCGCGCAGAGCGGCAGCCGGGCGTCAGAGCGGCGCGGTCCCCACTCCGGATTCCGCGGTGCTGGTCGGCCGGAAAAGACCAGTAGCGACCCTGCCTCAGGTACCGCAGTACCCGCTGGGAGTTACAGTAGCCGCCATAGGAACAGTGCTCCTTACCTGCGTGCAGCAAGCGGCCGCTAAGGACCTGCGAGAAAAAAGGTCATCACGACCCAGGGCGTGAGGAAGTACAACTCCCAGAAACGTCGGTCCCGGGCGAGCACCGCAGGGACCGCGGGAGGGGCCCTATAAGGCCTGAAGCTCCCAGGCCAGCACAGGGCCGAGAATCCGCAGGCCTCAAACCTCAGGCTTAATGGTAGCATATGTGAGTTGGATTACAAGTGTTACTGAAATGGTTAAATTCTTAATTTACTTTACACTTCAATAGCACAAGGATTCATAATACAGAAGTCTCGTTATATATTAACATAAGTAGCATTTTAATGAAAAATACATTTTTAAAAAAATTAGTACTTTTTACTCTTAAAAACCAGCTGGACTCACATATTTCTTGTGTATTCACTCTACTATAGATGTTGCTTTCAGGAAGTCTATAAAGATAGTACGAGCTGACAAAGGATAGTGTTGATGCAGTGTACAAATTGAAACCACATATTGAACTTTTCTTTTGTTACATTAAAATTCATTGATCTACCTTGCACTTTGAATGGATTTCTCTTATCATGCATGATGTTGTAAAACCATGTATTGTCCATTTGAGTTAGGGTTAAGCCTTCCCAATAACATTTCATTATACAGAAAAAAATCGCATTCATTAAAATCATCATTGATTTTTTTAAGTATTGACAGGCTGTGAAGTTCTCAGTGGCAGGTAAGTTTCCCATCTTTCACCAGAAAACTAATATTGTGCTCATGTACGTGTGCATGTGCATGCTGAGGATTGAACCTAGGGCCTTGTACAAACTATGCAAACGTTCTACACTGAACTATACCCCAGCCCCAGAAGTCTTAATTCCATATTGGTAAACATTATTGCCATTCATTTTCTCAGAAGTGACAAGCTCACTTGATTATTTTGGAGAAAATACCTGCCAAGACCTTTCGGTACTTCTTTAATGCAAGCCTCACCTCCCAGTTGAAATAATCATACACTTGCTTTTCCTTGCAACAGCTATGGAACTTCGGTACACAACCAGAATATTCATTCCACAGATACTAAAAGGATATGTACTCAAGTTGGGATTTAATAAAATGAAATATTATTACTCTTCATTAGCGAGATCCTGAAGTGAAATTAGCCTAACTTGTTTTTATGAGTGTATCGCCATGAACACAGTGCCTACCAATAAATACAGCTGGGTATCATTATCCTAATAAGTGCATTTGTCTACCATTGCTTTTGCAGTGTTGACACTTTTGAAAATTACAGATCAAATATTTGCAGAATAAATCTCAATTTGTTTGGCATTTAATCATAATTAAGTCTATGTTATGCATCTTTGGCAGGAATGTCATAGAAATTATGATGAGTTATTTTCATTACATCTTGTCAGGTGAAAGATGATTTTGGCTCATTACTAGTGATGTCTGCTTTAGTCACTTCATTGAGGTGTTGGTTAGTCACTGTCACTGTGAATGAAGTTACTTATTTTCTAATTAATATTTTATGGCAAGGTACTTAAAATGGTGCAAATACCTTATTCCTCAGTGAACTTGCAACTATTCCTAATTTTTATATTTATATAAATTCAGATACCTCAGTGGAGATAATCTGTTACTGTCATTTAATGCTCAAATTATCATAGATTTTATCACTAAGAAACCCTTAAAATTAGCTCTGCATCCTTATGACATGTCATCTTCACCCTTTTACCTTTTCCTTACTTCTGGCTCTAAAAATGTGCCAGGCTCACCTTTACTCTCACAGCCCCAATCCTGGAACCAGCCATGTACTCAGTGTATGTTTATTGCCCTAGTATAAATTTCACTTTGGAGCCAGGGATATAGCTCAGCGGCACAGCGCCTGCCCGGCAAGCACACGGTCAGGAGTTCGATTCCCAGTACCAAAAAAAAAAAAAAATTCACTTTGAAAGTGATGCCATTTGGACAAAAATACTTGTGACCTGACTCATACATTCTCGTACTTAACATCTTCCGAACACATTCCCTCATTTCAACACAAAGCACGATCTGCTCTCCCTTTTTTTCTTATTCCTAGATTACAGTAGCTGGTTATTATCTTAATTACTGTGCACCACCAGTCCAGGAAATGAGGTTGGCAATCTTCAAGATCCACATTCCCACTCTGAGATCACTACTCATGAGGTGAAGTCATCACAACACTATACAGAGCTTATCAAAGTAATTTGTTTTAGCAGCCTTTAATGTTTTGCTACAGGCTTAATGTATGATCTCTTTTCCCTTTCCTACTCTAAGGTGTTTGTTATTGAATGTCTCCCAAAAGCTTGCCTACTGAACACTGAGATGGGGCCTTTGGGAAGTGATTGGTTCATGAGGGCTCTGACCTTATGAATGGATTAATCCAATGAACCAGTAACAAATGCTGACAGGGCTGTAGGGGAAAAGGAACTCTTCCCCACTGTTGGTGGGAGTGTAGACTGGTAAAACCACTGTGGAGATCAGTGTGGTGATTCCTCAAAAAATTAAAACTAGAGGTTCCATTCCCCAGCTATTCCACTTTTTGATATCTTCCCAAAAGAATTAAAAGCATCACACAGCCATGTTTATAGTGGCACAGTTTGTAATAGCTGCATCTTGGAAACAGCCCAAATACCCATCAACCAATGAATGGATAAAGAAGATGTGGTGTTTTTTTTATATATATACCAAAGAAGTACTACTCAGCCAAAAAGAAGGATAAACTTGAGGCTTTTCTAGGTAAATGGATGGACCTTGAGACCATACTCTTAAGTGAAATAAATCAGATACATGTGCAAATAACACATCATTTCTCTGGTGTGAGAAACTGAAAGTGTAAATAAGTACTAGAATGTATACTAGATATTATGAAATAAGAAAAAAATGCTCAATTGGGAAGGGGAACTAGGGAGGGGAGAAGGGGAAATGGGAAAAGAAGGAAAAATGGAAACAAAGATTTTGTAAATGAGAGGGAAAGGGACTGAAGGGAGGATAAGGGGATGGGGGAAAAAGGAACTGAGGTAAGTCATGTAGAGGTACGAAGTCCCATGATCATTACATATATTTAAAATGTACCAACAAACTTTTAACAGTAAAAAAATGAATGGATTCATCCACTTATAGATTCATAGCTTAATGGGTTTAGGGGAGGGACTGTGTTACAGACAAGGGTCTCTGATTCCTGGCCACCAAGATGTGAGCAGCCTCCCACCTCCATCATGCTTTCACCATGATTTGCTGCCTCACCACTGGGCTAAAACCAATGAGGCCAACTAGACATTGACTAAAACTCCTGAAACTGAGTCCACATAAATCTGTCCTTCACATTGATTTCTCCTGGGTGTTTTATTGCAGTGATACAAAGCTAACACAAGCCCTATAAGCAAACTGAGAAGCTCTTGAATGACCTCTAATTCAGCTTTTTTATTTCTTCAGTGACCATCAAACTCTCTACTCACTTCTTTATCTGAAGTTATCTGGAAAATTGGTCTCTTAAAACAACTACCAGCAGGCCCTGGTAGCACACACCTGTAATGCCAGCACTCAGGAGGCTGAGGCAGGAGGATCTTGAGTTCCAGGCTACCCTGGGCTATCTAGCAAGTTCAAGGTTCACCTGGACTACACAGGGAGACTCTGTCTCAAACAAACAAAAAATATGTGTGTGTGTGTGTGTGTGTGTGTGTGTGTGTGTGTGTATGAGCCACATTGCTACTATCCTATCAATCTGTAAAGTTTACCTTTTCTTCTTCCTCTTCCATTCCCCATTTATAACATTTTCCCACAAAAGTATGTACTTTTTGTGGTACTGGGGGTCAAACCTACAGGGTCACTGTGCCACTGGGCTAGGTAGCCAAAATCTTATTTTTAGTTTGATATGTGGTTCTTGTTACTTTTCTGAAGTGTGTCATGTATTTGAAATCCTCCCACCTTGACCTCCCATAGTGCTAGGATTACAGGCAAGTACCCATACACCCAGCTTAAATATGTACTTTTTAAAATGTATTTTTGAGACAGGGCCTCGCTATGCAGTTCAGGTTGGCCTTGAGATTACTTTGTAGCCCAGGCTGGTCTCGAACTCAGAATGATCCTCCTGCCTCAGCCTCCCAAGTGCTGCAAATAGGGCATAGACCACCATGCCCAGCAAATACGTACTCTTGACCATAACATGCAAGACATTACAGAAGTAAATAAAACAAGCAACTCATACTGAGAGAACAACAAAATAATCTTTTCTCCTGGGACGTACAAAAGATTTGAAGAAAATAAGGTATTTGGTCAGTAAACATATGAAATTTTTCGATATATCTTCAGTCATCAAGAAAATGCAACTTAAAGCTACAAGATACACTTCATAATCACTAGAACGACTAAAAAGAAACAACACCAAATGTAGGTTAAGATCTGAAGCAAGTGACACTTCCATCCTTGCTGTTGGAATATGCAATTTTGATGAAAACAATTTGCAGAATGATTTGGCCATTTCTGAAAAAGTTAGAAGTTAACCTATATGACCTAGCAACGTCACTCTTAAGTACATATGTAGGAAAATTAAAGGTACATATACAAAACTTGAAAAAGAATGTTTATAGTAGCCTTCTAAGTAGGAAAGCACTGAAAACGGCCCAGGTGTTTTCAATAGGAAGATAAATGGTATTATATATTGATAGTCTGTAGTACTCAGAATAAACAGGAAAAAAACACTGAAAGATGCACCAATAAAAGTCAGAAAAGCTGATGTCAGTGTTAAATAAAAAAGATAAAATCTGAAATAAGATGGTTTATTCTGAGCCAACATAAAGGACCAAAAGCAGGAACACAAACTCAGGTTAACAACATGAGCTCCCAAAGGACACAGTTCCCCAAAGGCACAGTTCTTCTACCAAGGGAGCACATGGACCTTTTATAATCTCCAAAGAAATGAGGTGGGTTATCAAGTGAGCGAACTAGAGGTGGAGAAACATATATGAGATTCAGATGCTGTCTCCAATAAGGCAGGGGAACTTCCTATAGGATTTAGGCATCCCCTCATTCCAAGCCTTCAGGTTATTAGAGGTTGGAGGTCCATCAAGCCTAACATACATTTAAAGGTTTTACCTAGCAGTCACCAAAATATGTTAAGTCAGACACAAAAGGCAATAATACATGGCTGCCAAAGAGGCTTGAAATAGCCCAATACACTTTAGGCGTCTTAATCAATTAATCTCTTCACAAGATCAGGACACTCAAATATGTAAATTCTGAACAGTCTTGCAAGGCACAAGTTCAAGTCCTGCCTCAGTAATATATAGCCCAGGCTGGCCTCATACTCACAGTGATCCTCCTGCCTCAGCCTCCCGAGTGCTGGGATTATACACATATGCCACCACGCCTGGCCCTTTCTTCTTTTAAAATACTATCTCACCAAATTGCCCAAGGAGAACTCAAACTCACAATCATCCCCCTCTGCCTGCAAGTAGCTGGGACTCCAGGCATGTACCACAGTGCCCAACCAGATCTGTGGTCTGTGTAACTTACTGTATGCTAACCATGCTTCACTTAGAATTCATGAACTTTCCAAGTTAATACTAATATGGGAAGCGGGCTCTAAACTTTCACAGTGAAGTATGTACAACTAGAAGGTTGCCATGTGCTAACAAATGTTAGGAATCAAGAATCATTCTGGAGGATAAATATAAACAAAGACCTAAAGATAAATGTGAATTAACCTGCCAAATGGAGGTGCCCTGGGTAAATCCATCTCAACTAAAGGAGCAAAACAAGCAACTCATATTGAGAGAATGTGGAAGACATTCGTGTTCTTTCCTTTCTAACTTTTTTCCTTCCTCCTTGTGTTTCTTACCTTATCCCACTTTTCACTCCCATTTTTCTTCCTTCTTCCTGAAACAACTTGTACACAAATAACAATTATTCTAGTGTAAACTGTTTTGTATACTATGCACTATTATAAGTAATTGTTCAGTAATCATCCAAGTATCTCTCTGCCTGCATTGCAGATAAAGGCCTCAGGCTGCTAACAGCAGTTCACGGCTCATACATATAGTAAGGTCCTCAAGGAAACAACAATGATATCACTCACATCTGATGTACATAGCACCAATTGTGTTCCAGTACTGCTTTACGTGCTTCATACATACCGTCTCACTTAACCACACAACAAACCTCTGAGGCAGACATTAATTTTACCCTCCTGGGACAGTTAGTGAAAAAGAGCCACAACTGATCAGAAATTTTCAGAGGCACAGTTAATGGGCTATTCTTCTACTCTTACGAAGGGGAACTGCTAAGTCTGGTTTGGTGACCCATACCTGTGATCCCAGGACTGAAAGTAGCTGTGACAAGAAAGTTACAAGTTATTATTCCACGTGGGTGACTTAGCAAGAACTTGCCCCAAAATTTAAAAATAAAAAAATGACTGGGAATGCAGCTCAGTGGTAGAACACCCTGGGCTCGATCCTCACTACTGGAAAAAAAAAAAAAAAAAAACAGCTAATAATGAAAATTACCTCTCATAGGACACTGTATTTGTGAACAGCAACATCCCTGGATCTTCACAGAGATATCAAGATCTCTGTCTCAACAGTATTCATTGCTCATTCAGCAATCAATGAGTATTTTCTATATTATAAAATGGCATATCCTTGATGTTGAAACACAAAGGTTATAACTAAGCAAAATCAACTTTGAATTTGATTTCCCACAGCATCACAATGGGAATGGTGTAGCACTGTGATAGGAAGAGGTGTGCTTTTGCATACTATGGACCAATTCAAAGAGGTGGAGGTAAGGGGGAGTTTTTATAAACAAAGGTGAGGAGCACTCTATCAAATATTTTGATGACCCTTGGCCATGATTAGTAACAAGGGTGATGTCAGTCCAAGTTTGAGCAGTTGCTGACTGGATTCCTTCTAAAAAAGTACACCTGTACAGGCTGAAGTGTCTTTGTGTAATGTTTCTTAGCAGTCCTTTGTGGCAGTTACTATCAAACAATCATGCATGAGACTCTTTCTTCATACCTATTGCCTTGTTTTTTGTTTGGGATGACACAAAATACTCCATTTTTATTTTGACAACTTACACATTACACATAGAGATTCATTTATAGAATGAAACAAAAACTTTACAAGGATCCTCTTCTTGAATCATTTTTGGATCAGTGGTTTACCAGAGAATCTGAACATTGAGATCTTCTCCCTAGAAGAGCAGACCCTTGTACAAATAAAACAATTTTGCATACAGTATTAAAATTTTTTTACTAATCCTCAGATATGCAACCAAATGCCCACTATTTGCCAGCCATTTTCCCAGATTACACTCCAACTGATGTAAAAGGAAAAATGCGTATCATCAGAAAGCAAGGAAGAACTCAGTAAACACAGAAGCAGATTTGAGATAAAGGACAGACATCAGGGTGGTCAACAAGAATATGCATAATCACAGCTAATGATAAAGAACTTGGCATATGCCAAGCTGTTTATGTTTACACATTTGACACTGACCACAAACATATGACGTAAGTGCTCCCATTACCTCTGAAGTTCAGAAGAGCTTATCTCCAGTTCAGGACAGGGAAGCCCAGCAGATGTACATGATCACTTGGCTACCAAGGAACAAAGCAGTATTTCAACTGCGTGGTCAGGCTCAGGTTTATGCTCTGAGCCACTGAATTTCCTTTATAAAGATGAAAGACTGCCACAAGAAAGAGGCACTGCCCTTGGCCAGTGCTGTGCTTAACTCATGAGCACATGTGCTGCAAATGCTGCACAGGTTCCTGGTCTCAAACAGACCCCCATCCAACCATGTGTCCCAAATGCCCAACATTCCCCTCATTCTCCACTAACAGAGAACTACTATTTTCAAATTCTCATGAACCTTTAGCCTCATCTCTCAAAAGTAGAACTTTAGGACCCAAACAACTTATAATAGGAAAGTTCACAGCAGGTGATCCTCAATCTTTTTTGAAAGAAAAAGAAATTGATATCCTTCTTGAGCATTTTTAAATATCTTAATTATTTCAGCAATACTGAATATGCTGGAAAACTCTTTCATAGTCCTATTATCAAAAGGATCAGTTTGATTCATTTATCTATACTTTCCATTTGATCTTCAATTCTTGCGCACATGCAAATATATTTTTAAAGTGAGTATTACTAGTAGTGTGGATGTGTGAATGCTTTTACATTATAGAGATTATTCTTGTAGTTATCCAAAATGTGGTTTATATAAGAAACAAAAAACATACTAAACTCTACTAAGTGTCTAGAAGACAAGCACAATCAAGTAAACAATGGCATATTACCTCACTGGAATATTACTATCACTTGCTAACTGTGTTTTATTCTTAACAACAAATTTGACTATACTGCCATATTTATTTACCTCTCGGAATACTAAAGCTGCATTATCTCTCAACAATTCACCTACTTAAAAGTTCCTTATCAGAACCTAGAATTTAAGGCTTGGTCAAGAATGCACCCAGGCCAATTACTTTCATGGGAATTTGTGGAAAGAAAATCTAATGTATTTATATACTGGAATGAAATGTGTGCCCCTCTGGGCCAATTCAATAGCGTGCAGTAGGGTGGTAACAAGACTGAAAGCATTTCTACACATATTCCATTTGCACAGCTTCTCTCCATGAGTTCTGCAATGTAAAATTATTGCTCTTATTAAAGCATGTTCTGTATTCCTTGCATTATTAAGTGGCCTCTGTCATGTGATTTGTCTGGTATCTAGTAAGGGAGGGGTTATTAACTAATGCTGTCCCACACTGATTACACATGAGGAACTGCTCCCCAGTATGTGCTATCTGATGGACAATAAATGGAGAATGCTGGCTAAAGATAATGCCACACTGGTTACACTTATAGGTCTCCTCTCCAATATGAATTCTCTGATGCTTAATGAGGTCATTCTTCCGAATGAAGGCTTTCCCACACTGACAACACCCATAGGGCTTCTCTCCAGTATGAATTCTTTGATGCACAATGAGGGCAGAACTCTGACTGAAAGATTTCCCACAATCATGACATTCATATGGTTTCTCTCCAGTGTGGGTTCTCTGATGTGAGAAAAGGTGAGAGCTTCGACTAAAACATTTTCCACAATCTTTACACTCAAAAGGCTTCAGTCCAGTGTGAATTCTGTGGTGGACAACAAGGTGAGATCTCTGGCTGTAAGACTTCCCACATTCATTACATTCATAGGGCCTCACCCTGACATGTGTTCTCTGATGCAGAATGAGATGTGTGCTCTGTCGGAATGACTTCCCACACTCAGGACACTCATAGGGTTTCTCTCCAGTGTGAGTCCTCTGATGCCGGATAAGCCGGGAGCTATGCACAAAGGCTTTCCCACACTGATGGCATGTGTACAATTTGTCTCCTGTATGAGTTCTCTGGTGGGTGACAAGATGTGAGAACCAGCTGAAGGACTTCCCACACTCTTTGCATTCATATGGCTCCTCACCAGTGTGAGTCTTTTGATGTCCAATGAGATGGGAACTCCGGCTGAAAGACTTTCCACATTCTTTACATTCATAGGGCTTTTCTCCAGTGTGAATAAGTTGGTGCCTGGTAAGATTAGAGCGCCAGCTGAACAATTTTCCACATTCTTTACATTCATAGGGTTTCTCTCTGTGTATACCCTTTGATGCATCAAGGGATGCACCAGAAGTAAGAGAGATGTCATTATCAGGACACTTGTAGGATTTATCTCCAATGTGAGTTCGTGTAAACTGAATAAGATGAATGTTTTGACAGAAGGTTTGGCCACATTCATTACTACTATCTGCACAGCTTTCCTGGTGCCCACTGAACAATAAATCATGCTTTAAATTTTTAGTATGTGAGCTATGTCTATGGAAATACTCTCTCAGTACTAGCTGAGCAGGGACAAGACAGCCTTCCTCATATTTACCACTTTCACAGGCCTTCTCTTGAATAAGTACTTTCTTCTGGGTGAATGCCACTTGCCTCATATGTCTTTCTTGGCTGTCATAATATTTGCCCAACTGGTTGTCACATTTCCAGACATCTTCTAGTGACAAATACCAAAGATCATTCCTTGACACTCCTTCCATTTTAATGCCAAAGGATTGTTTGTCTTTAGAAATGCTCTTTCTGGAAACTGATGATTTAATTTCAGCTGTGGTGTCTGAATCTAAAAGAAAAGAAAAAGCTTTGTATAACTAAACAAAGGATTAGGGTAAGAATGATAGAATGTATGTGGAGCCAAAGTACAAAAAACCCACATAGGGTTGCTTTCAAGTATGGTTTGATAATCTCAATGGATAAGGACAAAGGGAAAGACAGAGCAGTAAGCAGTAAGTGCATCAGGCTATACACATACAAGGAACAAAAACAGTAAGGAAGGGCCACAGCTCTGAACATGACCAAAGAAATCAAAAGAACCAATGAGGGGTAGCAATAAAGGAAATCTCATAGAAAGGGTACCCTCTCATTTCCAAATCCCAAACAGGAATGATGTAAGATCCTAACTTCTCTATTTGTTGTCAGGTCTTCCCCTCATACACATTCTTCACACTACTGCCAATTTAATATTCGTACAGCATGACTCTGGCCACATGCTAAGCAATGTCTTCTGTCTACACCACCAAAGCACTACAGAATGAGGCTCATACAGATGGCTGACACAAAGCCCTTTCAGAAAGCCACATGAGATGGAAGAGGAACAACATGAAACTGAGCGGACACAGGTTCTCACCTAAGGTCTTTCACTACTAGTCACAAATTTAAACAAGTTGCTAAACTCCCTAAAATTCATTTTGCTGTCTAGAATCCAAGAATGATACTATTTGTTGTTGGTTTTTTTTTTTTTTTTGGTTTTTCTCCGGTACCGGGAACCGAACTCACGACCTTGTGCTTGCCAGGCAGGCGCTTTTGCCGCTGAGCTAAATCCCCAGCCCCCTAGTCACAGCTATTTATAATAAATATAATTATTCCTATTTTCTATTTTGAGTCCTTGGTTCCAAGACATTGCTATTGTTTGGATGTCAAATGCCCCATGTGTTGACAGCATGGTCCCTGAGCTGGCAGTATTGGAAGAGCTTTAGGTCATCAAGGGACAGGAGGTCTGTCATCTCTTCCTCTTTGCTTCTTGACTGATGAGAGAGTTGTTTTGTTCTGCAACAGGTTCCTGCCACAATGTGCTGCCTCTTCAGAGGCCAAAAGCCCTGGGCTGACTTTGTTATAGCCTGAAAACTTCACAACTGTCAGTCAAAACAAATCTTTTCTAAGTTATTTATCTTGGATGTTTTGTTACACAGAAAAAGCTGACTCATACAGATATCAAGATTAACAACAATTACAATTTTTAAAAAGAGCAAGAAATAAGACTTCTGGAGTCTAACCCATATTCTTCTAGGCTTTTTGCCTCTCTGCTGCATATATTAATATAAATTATTTCCCTTGCTGAAGCACTATATTTGTTTCTTAATGTTTTTTATGTATAGTGTTTCATACCAAATGTAGAAAAAGCGTTACTTATACAATACCACTTCTTCTTATATAAATGGGGCTGCACTGTGTCCCCCAACAAAGATATAGTTAAGCCCTGACCCATAGTATTTCATAATGTAGCCTTTGAAAGTAAGGTCATTGCAGATGTCATGGGAGGTGGCCTTAATCCAACAGGACTAGTGTCCTTATAACAAAAGACATAGAAACAGACACATAGGGGGTGCCAACGAAGAAGGGGGCTGAGACTGGGATGATATAGCCACAAGCCAAAGCTTGTGTGATTACCAGATACTCCCCTAGAGGCTTAGTAAAAGGCCCCTTGGTTTTGAACTTTTAGCCTCCAGAAATATGAGACAATACATTTCTATTGTCCTAAGCCATCTAATTTCTGTCCTAGTTGAGTATGCCTTATCCAAAATCACTGACACTGGAAATTTTTTGATTTTGGACATTTTTCATGTGTTGAAATATGTGCATAAACTGGGATGGAGGAAAGGAGAAAAGAAGGAAGGAATATGAATATATATATATATATATATATATATATAGACACACACACAAGACAGCTAACATAATTGTACTACTACTTTCTATTAATTCATTGAAAGGAACAATTACTGCTTATATTGCTTGATCAAGCTTACATGCCTATATCTGGTAATCTGAGCAACTACTCTGAAGATAACATGCAATATAATAACCACTGTTAATTTGCTGTCTTGTTTTAAAATTGTGTACCGTTTTTACTGTTTTTTTTATTCTCTTAAAAAAAAAGAAATATGTGCATATAATAATGAGATTATCTTAGGGATGGGACCAAAATCTAAACACAAAATGCACTAATGTTTCATGTATACTTTATATATATAGCCTGAATAGAACTTTATACAGTATTTTTAGTAATTTTGTGCATGACAAAGATTGCATATATAGAACCATGAGAAAGCAAAGGTGTCACACTCAGCCACCTATGCAGGCAGCTGCTCCACGCAGCTCTCACTGTCATTCTTGATTTTGAATTTTTATGCTTCTGATAAGCAATCATTTTCTTATTCTAACTCACACATAAGTACTTAGCAGTAAGACATGACATATATTAGTACACTGAAAAACAGAAAAAAAAAAAAAAAAAGAGTCAAGAAACAGCACATACCATTTTGCCAAACTCCCTCTGTAAAACCTTCCGCACTCATGTAGCTGGACTACTGCTGCTGGCACACTGTTCAAGAAAGTCTTTTTACAAATACTCTTCAGTGATGGTAGGACACCCTGCTCATATAACTGAATTAATTAATCAGATGTGAGGAAAGTACATGTAATAAACACTATTGCTGATGAATTTCAGTTGGAGGATGAACCGAACACCTTCAGCCAACATCTGGTCTAGCTGCTCTACAGTGAGACAAGCCACTGGTACAAAATGTTTGTGAAACCAATCAGCAAAGATGTTCCTGATGATGTATGACTTTTAACATAGCAATAAGCTGGCAAGAAATCTATCCCTTTAAAACAGGGCAGGCTCAAACTCTTGCCTGTCAGCAGGTTTACACTTTCATAAGCATATTCCAGCAATTACTCTGCCTTTGGAACCATAATTCTTGCACAGGCCTCTCATCAGCTGTAGCCAGTGTCTTTCTGGGACAACAATGCCAAAATAGTGATGTTTCTTTCACCAGTACCACAGAATGTGGCATCAGATTTTCATGGACCTTTGTAAGCTCTTCAATACATTTCTTCACCATCAGTTTTCTACGATCAACAAACCATTTAGTGGCACATGTTCACTGATGCTGATTCATACTTTTGATACGCTACAGGACTCTTCGTCTATAGCTTTATGCATTTTTACCTTTTCTACTTTTCATCAACTTCTGTTCACTACTTTCAGTGCAGAGCGTCAACAGTTTATCCTGTTTCTATAGGTCATTTCAACACCAGACTTTTGTGTAAGATATTTCATACTTAATTACCATTCAGTTTCTTAAGCAGTTTGACTTTCTGTGTTAAAAACAAATGCTTCCTCTTTTTCTTAGGGTTATCTGAAGGCTTTTTTTTTTTTTTTTTTTTGACATTTTCAGTATCTTTACACAACAGGACAGAAAATAAGCAAACTACAAAGGAACTTACATAGATCTTGGCCCCATGTGGAGAATGTGGGGAACCCAGCTATACTAAGAACTCTCTTCTGCACCCTAACCAAAGTAACTCCAACTTGTGGTATACATCTAGCTGTTCAGGGCCCCTGGGCCTCCACCAGGTACTGAAACAGTATGCCAGACTGCAATGCAACACAAGGTTATTCACCAGTGGCACTGGACAGAGCTTACTAAGACTGGCAGGGTTTCCTGCTAAGGGTGGGACAGGAGCGGCATACGAACAACTTTCCCCAAGGACCCTTCCTGCTTTTGCTTCTGCTTTTGCTGTTCTAATCAGTGCTCTATAATGGTACCCAGTCAGCACAGAGGCGTTGGCAGTCTCAGTAGTGCTTCAACCTGAAAGTATACCACTGCTCTGTAAGTCACCCCAATGAACTCAATTGTTTGCCAAGTTGGACCTTGTCTGAAACATTTTTTGGACTGTCACCACTTTCTCCATTGCCATCAGTGTACACACAGTGGACACCCTTATGTGTGTTTGTGAAAGGCAATATGGGCATGCATAGAAAAGACATTACCACAGCTGACAGGGGCTGGAAGGATCTTGTTTTTCACCTGGAGACTGAAAAAATGTGTGCTGTGCACCTTCATTTAGACTTTGATCTGTCACATGAAGTCAGGTGTGGACTCTTCCACTTGTGGCATAACAGTGCTCAGTTTCAGATTTTGTAGCACTGCAGATTTCAGATTTTCAGTAGAGATGCTTCATACATTTTTTTTTGGCTTTTTTGAGACAGGGTCTCGCTGTGTCATTTAGGCCAGCCTTAAGCTTACTTTGCAGCTGAGGCTGGTCTCAAACTCCCAACAAGCCTCCTGCTTCAGCCTCCCAAGTGCTGGGATTACAGGTATGTACCACCATGCCCAGTGATTTGATTGTTATTCATTCATTCATTCATTCATTCATTCATTCATTCATTCATTCCTTTTTTGGGACCTGGAATTGAATTCAGGACCAGGCAGATGCTGTGCCCCTGAGCTATATCGCCAGCCTAATACTTTTCTTGTACCAGCTCCAGAAAACCAGTATACCTGATGAATAAGCTCTGTGCTAGGCCAGGTCCCTGACTGACTTCTTTGTACAACTGTACCCAGCAGCCCTAGTTTTCATTCCTAACTTCCATAGTTCCTTTTCTCTACACTATCCTAATGATTTTCCCCCTTTTCTCTTCTGTTCAGAGGAACAGAGAACCCATAAAGAAGTTTTCAAACTACAAATCCCAAGTAAAAGATTTAAAATAAACATGAGCAGGAGAAGCTGGAGGCATGAGTGGGTGCTTTCCTTCACTAGAATCCAAAAATTTCCATTTACCATAAAACACAGACAGACACATATGCTGCTGTCAAATTGCAGCACCCATCGATCAACGCACTGTCTTCAGCCTATTCATTTAGATAATGAAATTCACAGGGACTTGTAGATTTCTTTAAATTCCATGCATTTAAACACTTGGGGTTTCATTATGTCTTTGACCACAAAGCCTCAGTAAAAATATAAACTACTGAATCTAGTTAATGATTGTTACTTTTATAGACTTGTCATTTGACATCTAGGAAAGTCTGCTGAATGAATGGAACAAAAATGGAAGGAAGGCAGGCAAGAAGGAAGGCAGGAAGGAAGGAAGGAAGGGAAGGAAGGAGGGAGAGAGGGAGGGAGGGAGGGAGGCAGCAGAATAAAACAATTTTTCCTCCCAGGACCCAAAGTAGTTGACAGATCATGTTCTCATTAGTACAATACTAAACCGGGCATGGTGGCGCAAACCTGTAATCCCAGCACTTGGGAGGCTGAAGCAGGAAGATCACTGGGAGTTTGAGACCAGCCTGTGCTACAAAGTGAGTTCATTATGCCAGACCTGCACAATAAAACCCTGTCTCAAAAAGATTTTTTTAAAAAAATGATTAGTATAATACTGAAGGACCTGTCCTTGATACAAAATTTTAATACAATCACCTACCTGAAAATCTAATGTAAAAATATCAAAAATGTTTTATATTTCAAAGTAGAGACAACCAAAATAAAAGCTCGGAAAAGAAGCCTATATCTGAGGTCATATAAGGCTTCACAAAGAAAGAACCTGAATGTAATCTCATGGGAAAAGTAAGGCTGGGATGATCTGAGATGCAGGGGAATGCCTGACACTGTGCCCATTAGATTCTGGAGAAACAAAAAGAAATGACAGCAGATCATTCCCAGATGACCAGACAACACTGGGCTTGGAAGCTACACATACCATGTGAACATACATGGAGTCACTGGCACAAGTCCTGGCTGTTCCACATGGCAAGCAGTGGGTTATCTGCAGTATGGTGCAGACAGGAACTTTTAAGATGCCGAGAAGGATGCCAAGTCCATGAGTTGTAGAGCAAAGGAGAAGAGTGCTTACAGAAAATAAAGGAACAGAAACTGAGAGATGACTTTTTTTAACCAAGAAGGTTGGGTGTTTCACATGCAGAGATATATACATGGAGGTTGGGAAAACTTTTTAGGGATGATAATATTAAAAAGAAATATGAATAAGTGAAAAATATTAAATGAAGAGCTACCGTGGGAAATGCTGGTATTTTTAGAGTTACAATGCTAGAACATAAGGAGAGTTCAGCCAATATGAACCTGCAGGCTCTCTGTAGTTTTACAAAGAACAGGGCAAGTGGCATAAGTCCCACTGCTAGACTTACAGGGATGAGCTGAGCTATGGGAAAAGGCCACATGAGAAAGAAAAGAGAAGCAAAGACACCAGAAATGACTCTCATAAATACTCTTCAGAAATTAGAGAGTGGGGTTACTAGAATTCATGGTAATAATCAGGGAAGAAATAGTGTCGAAATAAAGAATATCAATACAAAGACAATTTTAATAGAGAGGTAAAGTATATTTGTCTCTACATGCAAATGTGTGTGTGTTACAGGAATGCAGAAAGGAGACTGGCAACTCAGAAACAGGAGGTAGATAACCTCATCCCTCTGTCAGGAATAAGGACCTGTGAGAAGAGCTGTAACCCTGTCACCAGAGGGTTACATCTCGTGGGCCATCTGGGCTACCCATTGGGGCAGCTCCTATCTGCTCTCACCTGGATGTGTCCCATGGTAAATCCCTTTCTCCACCAGCCAGGGCTCCTCCCCTTTCTCCAGCCGCAGGATCACATCTGGCTTAGGAAGCTGATGCCCTGTTCACAATGAAAGACCATGGTTAAAAGCAGGAGGGAATTCAGGAAAGTTCCAACCCATCCCAACCTTCTGCAGCATGGGGACTACTCTGAAAGTGGATGAGAATGCAGAGTAAAAAAAAGAAACATACACTTTTAAAAATTCAAAAAATTAAAACAATTTTTTCATAAAAGCAGGAGCACCAAAACCCTGCTCTATGCCCAAAGAAACGAGGTCACTGAACCCCACGCCTATACTCTGATCCATGCTTCAAGATCTATACCTTCTGAGCCATGAAGAGCCAAAGTTCCACAGTAAGCACAGCTGCAAAAACAAAGGTTAGTCTTACCCAAGGAAACCAGGTTCTTATAGTTCTCCAACATCACATCTTTGTACATGATCTGCTGAGCAGCATCCAGTAGCTTCCACTCCTCCCTGGTGAAATCCACAAGCACATCCTTGAAGGTCACCAGTGTCTGCAACACCAAACATATGTGCAGTGTGCCAGATACACACCTCTGCCCTCCCTTTCCCGGATCCCAACAGGAAAGACTGGGCTGGTGGCCCTGGAATGGGACAGAGCATAAACCAGAACTTACTGGAGGAGTAAAGGAGTATCCTCCTTGATGGTCAAATCTTAAAGAAGAACTGTTAGGTACCCACTGTCCAAAATTGAGGTTTGTGTTGTGCTTTAGATCTAGAAACTATCAGAAGCATTTTTATTCAAATTAAGCTTAAAAAGCTATAGGAGGGAGAATCAGATACCAAAATTTAGTCTATGTTTACAGTGTATTAAATTTGGAACCTAATTCAAGGCAGGAAAATCGGAGGGAGGTTGATAAGTACTAGTTAAAACTTACAATACTGAAGCAGGTATTATGACTTAAGATAATTTGCTAAAAACACTTTCCTTCAAAAAAGGGAAAGTTAGGGGCTGGGGATTTAGCTCAGCGGCAAAAGCGCTTGCCTGGCAAGCGCAAGGTCGTGAGTTCGGTTCCTGGTACCGGAGAAAAACCGAAAAACCAAAAAAAAAAAAGGGAAAGTTAGTAATTATACTTTAGTAAAGCACAACAATTTGACAAAGAAATAAGATACAGATGTGAGGCCTTTTATTAGCTATATCAAAAACAAGTTGATCATACATAGAAGAAAACCTATTTGAGTGATGTGTATTTCTCCTCAAAGACCATGAAGGTCTTGGTATATTTATTTTATCACGGGAAAATGTATAGTTGTTTTTAAATGCTGAAAGAAAAGAACTCTCAAGCCAGGACATCTATATCTGGTGAGTGTATCTTTCAAAGCTTATGCAAAGTAAAACTGACACTTTGTTGTAAGGAGATCTGGTCTGAAAGACAAGCTATAGGAAGTGAAAGGACCCCAAAAAGAAACTGAAATCTTAGGAATGAAGGAAGAATGGCAAAAGAGCAGAAATTTGAGGAAGTACATTGACTTAGTGTTCTCTTAAATTCTTCAAAATTATACAGGATGCAGCAGCAAGAAGCTCTGGAGTACTATTGCACAGTATAGTAACTACAAACAATGATATGTACCATACATCCAAAAAGCTAGAAGAAAAGAGTTTGAAAGTTCACCATAAAGAAATGATGCTTCAATAGATAAATATGTTGAATCTCATTTACATGAATCAAACATTACATGGTACACAAATTAATAGGTACAACTTTTATGTTTTATGTATCAATTTAAGTTAGTTAAAGAGAGATTAAACTTATAGGACAGCTAAAAGCAAACACTGCCACATTTTCTGGTGGGGCTTTTCAATATATGTATGTACAGGTAATATGCGTATATATACAACTTTAAGACATAGGGAAGAAAAGAGCTCCAGATTTTACCTAAAGTGGTAAAAATTAACTCTAGATTATAAAAGATTAAATATATATATTCTAACCCCTGAAGCAACCATTTAAAATGCAAAAATGTGTAACTACAAAGCCAAGATATAACTTAAAATGGAATACTAAAAATTAACACAAAGCTAGTAAGTTGAGAATGGGAGCTGAGGGTAGGGCACATACAGAAAACATACAATAAAATGACATTCAAATCCAATCATATAAATAATATAAATGGTCTAAATACACCTAAAATACAGAGATTGCCAAACTGGATTTAAGAGAAGCAAACCACAAACCTCTAGTATCTGCTACCTAAAAGAAAACCATGTTGTATATAACAAACTAGGGAGGTTAAAAGTAAAATAACAGAACCAGATATACAACGGAAACACTAATTATACATCACAAGGCTGGAGTGGCTCTATTAGTATCAGAAAATCCAGGCTGCAGTCAGTCAAATGAACATTACCACAGGTGAAGAGGAATAGGATAAAGTGAGCCACGGGTCAATCTGCCGAAAGTAATTAATAATAAAAATTACTCTAAATAGATCAAGATGTAAACATTACTCTATAAAACTTCTATAAGAAAGCCTAGGAGAAAATCCTTGCATCTTGGCTTATTCAGAAGGTTTTTAGCTGAATCTCAAAAGCATGATCCATAAAAGAATAAACTGAGGCTTTGGCATGGGGCTCATGCCTGTAACCCCAACATCTGGAGAATGAGGCAAGAGGACCAAAGGCTTGAGGTAGTAAGACCTTGCCTCAAAATAAAACCAAAAACAAAAGAATAAGCTGATAAAAGTTGACTTCATCAAAATTAAAACTTGTTTCCTCCTCAAAAGATACTGCTAAGAGAATTAAGATATAAGACAGAAGACTGGGAGATAATATTTGCAAATCATGTATCTAACCAAGTATGTGTGTGTATGTGTATGTGTGTGTGTGTGTGTGTGTGTGTGTGTGTGTGTGTATAAGAAACTCTCAAAAGTTGATGGCAAGATAATACACTAGTTAAAAACTCGGCAAAAGATTACAAAAAACATTTTATCAAAAAAGACACATAGTTGGTTAAAAAAGTGTATGTTCCATGTCATTATTCATCAATAAAATGGATGTTAAACCATTGTGAGATGCCAGGCATGGTGATGGACATCTATAATTCCAGCATTTAGGAGGCTGAGGCAGGAGTATCATATCAAGTATGAGGCCAGCCTGGGCTATATAGTGAGTTCATGGTCAGTCTGAACAGCATACTGAGACCCTGTTTCAAAACAAAACAAAGCCACTGTGAAATATGATTTGACAACTATTAGAAAGTGTAGCCAGGCGTGGTGGCACACGCCTGTAATCCCAGTACTCAGAAGGCTGAGGCAGGAGGATTGTTGCAAGTTCAAGATCAGCCTGAGCTACAAAGTGAGTTCAAGGCCAGCATGAACTGCAGAGTGAGACCCTGTCTCAAAAAAAAGAAAGTGTAAACTTTTAAACCAAACATTTGTGAGGATGCAGAGTAAGTGCTACTCATGCCCACTACTGTGGGAATGCAAAATGCTACAGTGACTCTGGAAAATACTGCATGTTTTCCACAAAGTATACCTTTACTATATGACTCATGCTGGTCAGTTTTCTGCTACTATAGCAAAATACCTGAGATAATAATCTAAAAGGAAGAAAGGTTTATTTGGCTGACAGTTTTAGAGGCTTCAGTCCCTGGTCAGTTGGCCCTGTTGCTTTTGGGCCTGTGCAGCACAGTGTGTGATAGCACAGAACATCAAGGAGTGTGTGGAGGGGACACTATTCACCTCATGGCTGGGTCTCAAAAGTAAAGAGAGATCAAGGTCCTACAATCCCCTCAAGGGCACAGCCTCAATGACCAAAGACCTTCCATCAGCCTTCCCCTCTCCAAGCCTCCACCACCTCCCAAAAGTTCAAAGCTGGAAATCAAGCCTTCAACACATGAGCCTTGGGTGACACTGCAGAGGACCTGTCATTCCTTTGCAAAAACACCTGAGAGTCTGAAAATTTATATTCATCCTAAAACTGACAGGCAAGTGTATAAAATGGCTGAGGCCTTAACTGTAGCTGCCCAAACTAAAAGGAAACCAATGATCCTTCAACACAGAATAAAAAACAAGTGTGCTACATCACGCAATAGCAATTTACTCAGCCATAAAAAATACAGGCTACTGACCAGCACAAAATAGATGAATCTCAAAGACATTATGTCATGGGAAGAGCTGTAGGTTTCACACCATACAACTCTGCTCAGAGTTCCTGGAACAGGAAGAATCCAGGGATAGAGAGTAACCACTAATTGCAAGGGGTTGCAGAGGAGGGGGAAGCACTGATAACAAAGGCGAAGCAGATGAGGGCTGGGGTGATGGATCTCTTCTCTACCTTTAATGAAATGGTAGTTATACAACTATTTGAATTTGTCAAAATGACAGGATTTAGTCAGGTGTGGTGGTGCCTGTCTGTAATCCTAGCACTCTGGGAAGTTGAGGTAGGAGGACTTCAAGTTCTAGTCCTGCCTTGGGAACTTACCAAGGTCCTCTCAAAAAAATATTTAAAGGGCTAGGGGTATAGCTCAGTGTGAAGGCCCTGAGTTTAATCCCCAAGACTGTGCAAGAAAAGGAGAGGATTTTACTGTATATAAGTTTAAAAATCAATGCAAAGCTCTTTAAGGAGTGCCCTGTGAAGTTTAATGTGCTGGACATCTTTCTCCCTTTGGGTCCCTCTCTACCTGCCATTCCCAGGCACAGAAAAAGGTTCTGGAAACCAGACTCTGTATTCATTGAGGCTATGATTGTGAAGGGGACACACACCACCTTCATGCTGGCAACTTTCTTCCTGCTTCCAGTTGGCAATCTCCATTGGTGAAATAAATCAGAGAGGCAAAAGGCAGACAGGCTCTTATGGCAAAGGCTGTATCAGCTGAAAAATAGTTTGTGAGAGGAGAAATCAATGTTTTCACCCATTTAGACCCAGAGGTAATGATGCCCCTTCCCCAACTCACTCTCACAAGGTGCCTGCTACTCTCCATGAGTCCTTGACTTGTTTGTTGGTGCTAACTGTTCCTAAGACACTTGCCCATGTTTCGTGTGACTCATCTCCTGATCTCTGCCTCTTGCTATCGGCATTCCCCTACAGAGATGCTGTGCTTCTCTGGAAGCACAGGTGAGAAGACACCACGGAAAGAAAAGCTGTGTGAAAAGGGAGTTGAGAACTACATTTGAAACCAGGCAGGTCTGAGCTGGGAGTTGGATATCTTTAACTTGGGGTTGGATAATGCTTGTTTGGTTTAACTTCATAAAGTTAGTTTCCTTAGCTGTGAAGTACAATGTTTGTAGAGAATTTACTCCCAAATAGTACAGTATCATGTTAAAGACAAGATGGGTAAAAAGAACAATCTATTGCAAACAGCATGAAGAGACACAAAGATGGGTATAGTGAGGTCAGGGAGATAGTTCAGTGGCACAGTGCCTGCCTGGCAAGTGCAAGCTCCTGAGTTCAATTCCTAGTACAAAAAAAAAAAGATGGGTACAGTGTAAGGAAACTCTGAATCATAATTTCAATAGTATTTTAGCAATCTCTTGTGTGTACCTCCTCTTCCTAGAAATTTTGATCTGCAAAAATTGCTCATTTTTTTTTTTTTTTTCTTTTTGGTTTTTTTTTCCAGTACCGGGAATAGAACTCATGACCTTGAGCTTGCCAGGCAGGCACTGTGCCGCTGAGTTAAATCCCCAGCCCCATGCTCATTTACTTTAGATACTAGTCTCCAGTACATTTTAGATATATTATTACCTCCTTTTACTCTGATATATCAAAGTACTTTTCCAATTTTGTGCTATTTGAGAATTTCTATAATAAAAGAGAAGGAAAGACCAAAGCCTAGTGATTTGTCATGAACTCACTTTTCAGCCAGTGCAGCCTGACTTCTCAGCAGCACCCAGTTTATACTCTTGCCTCCCAGGAGCTCTGCTTGCTTGCTTCGCAAGCTCCTAGTCTCCATGGACATCCTCAGTTATGGCTTTGCTTCACTTCTGCTGCCTGTCACCCTGTGCACCCTGTAGGGCACTTTATTGACACAGCACTGAGCTGCAGTCAGTCAAACCTGCTCAGGTTTCCCACACTGCCCCCACCTCCCGTTCCTTCTGCTGGAGCTGCCTTAATTCTTCAAACACACTACGCTCTCTCCGAAATCTAGGCCCTCACAAATCCAATTCTCTCATGTTTATTCGGACAACCACAAGTTATCCTTAATATCCCTGCACAAATGTCATTTTAACAAGTTTTCTCCTGAACATTAAAATTATTTAAATTTCCTGGTGTTCAATGTACACACCTAACAGCTGCCGGAAGCATCCTGGTGTGGGTCTGAGCCCTGTAGACAGCAAGAACATTAGGTCACCTGTCCACACTGCATACAAGACCCTCCTGAGGAAGAGGCTGGACAGGCACAAGGGCAGTGTCTACAACCTTGACACTCCAGGTCACCCTGCCATTAAACGTCCTGTCCTCAGAGCTCTCTACTTTGGTTGCAGTCACCCTTGGACAACTTTCTAAATTGTCCCCAAGCTCCTCCAAACCAGAACTCCCTATGGAGGAATTCACACAGCCAGTATCACACCCAAGACAGCCAGGATCAGGGTAGCCTGTGAGATGCACCAGCACTTCCAATTCTCACATCCCTTTCTCTGGGTTAACTACCTCAGTGTGGATGCATCATTCATCAGGATCTTGAGATCCCATCCCAACTGATAAAGGAAGTGAAACTGCTATTACAAATGAAGAAACACAATAGCCCTACTCTCCTGGCAGAATGTCTGATGCACAATTTCTGAAGTTTCTCTGCCCAGGAAAAAGGGATTCCTAGCTGGGTAACAAGAACGGCCCAATATACCTGGGACCTGGCCATCAGCACCACAGCTTCCATGCCCACTTCGTCCTCACGACACTTTCTCCAGTGACAGGACAGTCCTGGGAAGCAAAGTTGCAGAAGAGAAACACAAGTTATATAAATTATACTTTCATCCCTTAAATCTCTCATGTCCCTGCTAACTTTCATTTGGAATTGAATGGAATTTGGAACCATAAGCTATTACAAATCCTCTCTTAAAGTAAAAATAAAAAACAAAACTTGACCTAACATCCTCACTGCGTATGTAAGAAACATGTTCTCTCCAACTGGTCAAAAGAAGCCAGAACCTTGAAGTGCATAAGGAATAGGATGGCCCATTGCCGGCTTGAGGATGGAAGGTGCAGGTGACAAGGATATGGACAGTCCCAGGAGCCTAGCAGCTTGGGTGGGCAGCACATGAGGGACAGAAAGGGAATCCCTCCAAGGGTAAGCCTAAGTGAATTCTCCCAAGGCTCCAGGTCAGAACCCAGTCCCATGGGTGCCTTGACCTCTGCCCCTAGGCCCCAGACCCACAGAGGCTTCAGACCTACACAGCTGGGAGCTAATGATGCTCTCCGAAGTTGCTACATTGTGAAAATTTGTTAAAAGTGAACTAGAAAACTATATAGTCCACTTTTTTCTTTAAAAGACTTAGGACATGTTATGTATATATACCAACTTCCCACGATAAATCTAATCACGACGTACCATGTGTACTAATAAAAATTTTAAATTGTTTAAAGACAACTTAAATATTAAGGAGATACACACATACTTCTTCTTACACCTATACAGTTAACACTGATCATTCCTTGAATATGTTTCCTTTCTTCCTGAAGAACACTCTTTAATATTCTTCATAATGGGGGGGTCTGTCGTCTGTCAGTTGCAATTCTTTCAGTTTTTGTGTGACAATATCCTTAATGTGTTCTTTGGTTTTTTTAAATGGCTTTCTTGAGATAAATTTATATTTTAATTAGCCCATTTAAGTTTATAATTTGACAGTTTTTGGTATATTCTAGAATTTTAAAAACTATGGTAAAATATAAACAACACGTAATTCGTCATTTTAACCATTGTTAAGCATACATTTCAGGGGCATTACATCCACAATATTGTGTAACTATCAGCATTAATTTCAAATCTTTTTTAGTCTCTGCAAACAGAAACACTGTAACCATTAGGAAAAAATTCCCCACCCGCTCTCCTAGCCTCGTAACCTTCAATATACTTTCCACATCTAGAAATTTATCCTGCTAGATGTTCCATGTAAGGGGAATCCTGTAACTTGTGTTCTTTAGTCTGGCTTTAGTTTGTCTAGCATGACTCTTCCAAAGTTCATCCATGTTGTGGTGTACATTAGAACTTTAAGCCTCAATCATACTCCATTGTGGAAATATTCCACATTTTGTTTATCCACTGTTTATCAATTTTACTTATCCATCTGCTGATGGATACTTTGGTTGCTTCCAACTTTTAGTTATTGTGAATATTTCCAGGAACATAGGTATACAAGTAACTAACTGCATTTTCAAATCCTTCAGGTATATATACAAGGTTACATGGTTTTATGAACCCAGGGCTTTTTGCTCTGAGCTATAGTCACAATCTTTTTTAAATTACTTTGATTTAGTCTTTTTTGATTTAACCTTTTTTTAATTTAGTGAGACATGGTCTCACTAAATTGCCCAATCTGAGGTCAATCTTGTGATACTCCTGCTTCAGCCTCAAAGGGATTACAAGTGTGTACCACCATGCTCAACTTGTTCAGCTTTCTGAGAGATCACCAGACTATTTTCCGTAACAGCTATGTGACTTTTACATTCATGCCAGAAATATGTAAGCTTCCAACTTCTCCATATCTTTGTTAATACCACTTTCCATTTTTAAAATTATAGCCATCAAAAAAAAAACCAAAAAACCCTCCTGCATTGCTGGTAGGAATGCAAACTAGTACAACCATTATGGAAATCAGTATGGAGATTCCTTAAAGAACTGAAATTAAAAGTTCCATGCGACCCAGCTATCACTTTGCTAGGTAACTTCTCCAAAGAGCTTAAGGCATCATACACCATCAGTATTTGGATACCAATCTTTACAGCAGCAATTGCTAATTACAATTCATAATAGCTAAATCCTGGAAGCAGCCTGTATAGCTAACAACAGATGACTGGGTAAACAAAATGTGGTATTCATATATCTTAGCTACTTTTCTCTCATTGCTGAGACAAAATACCCAACACCCAAAGTTAAAGGGGAAAAAGTTCCTTTAGATCACAATTTGTACAAATTTCAGTCCTCAAGGCAGGGTGGCTTGGCAGAGAAGAATCATTCATGGCAGGCACACAGTAGCAAAACAAGCCAGAGGAGAAACAAGCCTCTTTCTGTCCCTTACACTGTATCCAGGCTATGGAGATTAGGACAGTGCCTAACCAATCAGTGGGCTGAGTAGTAATCACCCACTCTTAACCCTAGCATTGCACCATGAATCAATCACATACTCTAGAATCAGCCACTTATGAAAAAGCCCCACCTATGGCTGCATGACACTTTGGGGAGGTATCTAAACTCAATCTGTAACATTCTGCCCCTGGACCCCCAAAATTCATGTATATCCCTTTATGTAACAGGCATTTAGTCCACCTCGAAGAGCTGCCAAAGTCCTAACAGTTTCAGCACTGCTGAAAAGTCCAAGTCCAAAGTCTCCTCTGAGATGTAAGGCAAACTTACCTGCAAGCCCCTGTATAAATGAAAAGAAAGTTAAATACTTCCAACATTCAAAGGCACAAGATAGACATTTTCATTCTAAAAGGTACAAACAGGGGGAATACAAAGGAATGGGACCAAAGCAAGTCCAAAATCCCACACAGCAAATATTAAGTGCTGTAGTTCCATATCCACCATCCAAGGCAATCTGCGGCAAGATGTGAACTCCAAAGCGGACTCCACCCCCATGGCCCTGCCAGTGGTTGCGGTTCCCATAGCTTCTCTTTTGGGCCAGCTCTGTTCCCTCCTTGCAGGTTTCCTCACACAATCCACACTCCTGCCTTCTCCAAATTTCTGGGGTTTCCACTGCACTTCTGGCTTCACACTCATAGCGTCACACACTGCCCTCTCAAGGGCACACTGCCTGGTCTCCCAGGCCTTCCTCTGAAATCTCGGTGGAAGCCTTCCACCCAGACTTCACAACTCTTGCATTGCATTCTGCATGCACCTAGAACCAGCACCACATGGATGATGCCAAGGTCTGCGTCAGCTAGAGCAGTAGCCAGGCTTCATTCTCTCTTGGCTGTAAGGGTCGAGTACCTAGACTGCTGAGCACTCTGAACCTAATCCCGAGGAACAAATTATCTAGGCCGCTGCTATTCTGAAACATGGTGCTCTGGGGCCCTCTTCTCAAAGCCAGTTCTTTCACCTTTGCAACTCCAAGGCTGCAGAGGCTGGAGTCCTGCTGGTTCTTGTGAACCAGATGGCTGGTTCAGGCCATCTTTTCTGTTGTCTTCTGAAATACTTGGCTTTTTCTTGCTGGTCTTTTCAGCAACCAATTTCTCTTCTATTCCGTCTTTGCAGTCTGCAACCTTACTGGAGTTTCATTTCTGGCCAAACTCAAAATGTCTTCCAGCATTCTGCTAGGCTCTTTCCTCTTGATTCTCAGCATAAATCTGGCTAAAAGTTCCCAACAGTAGCCATGCCATTGCCTCAACATTAGACTGCCCTGAAATTTCTTCTGCAAGCTTAGTCTGCTGCCCTTAGCCTCAAGCAAAGTCTCTGGATATGGGCAAAACACAGACAAATTTTCTGTCAAGTCATAAAACACATTTTTGGACTCCAACAGCCAATGCAATCCTTCTTCCCAGCAGAAATTTCCCAAGCCTGGTCTTTACTGGCACCATTTCTATCAGCATTCTGGTCTTCTGAGTTCTGACCAGAACCTCCCATCATGTACTGCCTAAGGCATTCTAGCTCTACTTTTTCAATGTCATCTCCAAACCTTTCCTAACTCTTCCTCTTCCCACAAGTCAGCTCCCAAGGCTCCTAAACCACATGATCAGGTACAGTCACAGAAATGACTCCATTTCTCTGGTACCAAAGTCTGTCTGAGTTACTTTTCTTTTCCTGCTAAGACAGAATACCCAACACCCAAAATTAAAGGAGGAAAGATGTATTTAGATCACAGTTTAGGCAAGTTTTAGTCCATAGTGATTTGGCTCCAAGGCAGGGTGGCTTGGCAGAGGAGAACCATTCACAGCAGGCAGACCGTAGCAAAGCAAGCAAGGGATGGGAGAAGACAAGCCTCCTTCTGTCCCTTATATTGTATCCTGGCTATGAGGTTTAGAGCAGTGCCTAACCAATCAGTGAACTGATTTAGTAAATACCCACCCTTAATCCTAGTGAAGCAGAAATCCTGACTTAACTGCAGCCATTTTATTCAATACAGCTGCAGTCATTCTGTTCTCTGCCACTGAATTCAGCTAAATCATTTGTCATCAAATTGAAACTTCTGTGAACATGCTAAAAACAACTTTCCTACATATAACAATACTAGCCACGAGATACCCATTGTACCATACCCTTTAGCTAAAAGCTTATCTTGGGGCTGGGGATTTAGCTCAGCGGCAAAAGCGCCTGCCTGGCAAGCGCAAGGTCGTGAGTTCGGTTCCTGGTACCGGAGAAAAACCAAAAAAAAAATAAAATAAAATAAAAGCTTATCTCATTCTTTTATTTTCTTATCTCGTTCTTGTAACTTCTGTTTGCCACCCTATAAATAAAATAAACTCTCTGTACCTAGGGCCTCAGATTTTGGAGATTACTCCTCTGGGGTCTGCTAGCATCACTAAAACTTCATTTCTTCTCCTGAGCTCCCAGCCACTGTTGGCTCAATTTTTCCCACAACAGTAGCATCTTTAATCCTACCATTGCACCATGAATCAGTCACACACTCACACCATCCATCAGCCACCTCTGAAAAATCCCCAATTATGACTGCATGAGGCTTTTGTGGGGTACATCTAGACACAACCCATAACACTATGTATAATGAAATTCTACTTGGCTATAAAGAATGACAAATTTGAGGCATTTATCAGAAAATGGATGCAACTGGAAAATACAATATTGAGTGAAATAAATCAGATACACAAGTTTAAATACTGTACAGTATCTCTCATTTGAGTGAAGCAAAGTACAAGCAAAGAAAATGATAAAAAATGGATAGAAAGGAAAAAGAGGACAGATCTCATCCAATAGGGAAGTGGTTCAAGGGAACAAGGAGAGGGGTAAGGAGGAAGGGAAGGGCAAATGAGAGGAATAAAGACGTGCCATGTACAAGATCCTAGTAACACCAATCAATGTAAACATTACATGGCATAACATAAGCTAAGACAAATAATACCAACAGGTACAAAAAAGGTGATAGGGAAACCAGAGGAGGAAGGGGTAAGGACAGAAGGGAAAGGGGATTAGCAAAACATGCTGTAGCATGCACATTTAACTACTCCCCCAAATGACTGTGAACTGAATTGCAAACATGTACTAACGAAATAAAATTAATTGTTTAAAAAGAGGCCTACTAAAACTAGTCTTGGGAAGTTCATTTGCTCTCCTCCCCAATTATTTCTGGTGGGCTTTTTGTCCCTAATCTTTCTTACAGGACCTAAGACAACAAGCCTAGGCCATGTCAGATACCAACTCTAACTTTGGAGAAATGATATAAGCCTAGCTTCCTGGATTACTTGGTGGAAATGGTTCAAAACTACTGCAGTCTTTGTTCTTGTAATCCTTATATTTGGACCATGTATAATAAACTGTCTCCTACACTTTAAAAAAATTATTGCTACCTTGAGCATATGTAGTGATAGTTTACTGTGGTTTTGACTTGCATTTCCCTAATTTCTACAATATTTAGTATATTTTTTTATGTTTACTGGCTATTTGGAAATCTTTGCAGAGCTGTCTATTCAAGTCCTTTGCCCATTTTTAAATTGGGTTATCTGTTTACGTTATTGAGTTGTAAGTATTCTCTATATATTCTACCTACTAAACATTTACCAGACCTATGATTTATAGATATTTTCTCCCATTCTCTAGGTTGTCTTCATCTTTGAATGATTTTTTTCTAAGTATATGATTTATAAGGCTTTTAGCACCTTATAAATATAGCTCCACTTTTCTTATCTGCATTATTTCTGGTAAGAAATCCAGCATCACCCTTTCTCCTCTGTACACAGCATGTACTTTTCCTCTAGCTGCTTTTAAGATTTGCTCCTTTAACATAATCTGATTTTAATTCTCTTTGGTGTAGTTTTATGTGTTTAGGTTTCCTCTTGTTTCTTGATATGTGGGTTTTCAGTATATATAAAATTCCATATACATATATCGTCTCTCCTTTACTCTTACCCTCTTCTGCTATTCCAGTACCACCATGCGTGTGTCACTTATCAATGGGGATTGGGGATTGGCTCTAAGAATTGCATCACTAGGCGGTTTCATTGTTGTGGGAACACATTTACTTCAGCAAAACAATGGTACTGGTCAATCTTTACCACTGTCTCTGTATGCAACTGAGATGTGGCAAACAGATGAATGAAGTTGCTGCCAGCTTACCATGGCATACTGTTTAACAGGAAACATTTTTATAGGGAGTAAATAAAAAAGCAATCAAAAAGCAAATAAACTAGTAATCATTTATTATCAAGTATTACACACTGTCCACAACTGTACTTGCTATTACACTTTTTGTGCAGTGCTGTGGATCAAACCCAAGGCCTGCATACTAGGCAAGTGCTCTAGGATATAGGCCATTGAGCTACAACCCAATCTTCTTTTTATTTATTTTGATACAGGGTCTCAGTAAATTGCCCAGGCTGGCCTCAAACTTTTGGCCTTATTCTTACAACTTGCTAGGTGGACTTACCAGTACTTAGCACAGGGCTAAGTACTTCTCACTACTGGAGTAAGACCTTGCTGCTAGACCCAAAACTCAGGAGTTAGATGTTCTCCAGGAGGCCCAGCAGATTACCTTCTTCCACTAATCTCAGGAGTGACTTCCAACTGTGGCTGACAGTGTGGTTTCTGCAGCCAAACTGCCTAGGTTCAGATTCCTGCTCTGTTATTTCCATACTTCATTTCTTAACCCCTCAGTATCTTAGTCTCCTCATACAATGGGGATAAAAGAGAACATGCCTCATAGGATTATCAAGTGGAACAAACAGATATTAACACTAGGAACTCATGGTAAGAAATATTGTGAATTTTTACAATGGCATCTAGCGATCCAGTAATGCAAGTGCCTTTCTAGATTGTCCCCTTAGCATCCAATTAGTCACCATAACCTGTAAATTCATGCTCCCAGATATCTTTCTCATCCATGTCCTCCACAGATTCCCACTGCATGGTAGTGGCTCAGGCTCTCATAACTCCTGAATCAGAGAACTCCTACTTGGATTGTTTGACCTTGGTTTCCTCCATTTCAAGTGTCCACTGTAGCAGTATCTTCATAAATCACAAAACTTTCATTCCTTGCTTAAAATTTCCCGTATAAACTTCCAGTACTATAGAAAACTGGACCAAGCCCTTTAGGATGTGCTTAGGTCCTGTATGGATGAACCCTTTTTTCCGCTCACTAGCTTGAGTATTCCATTGTATCACCCCCATTTTTCCCTGTAGTCATGAGAAACCACTTGAATAGCCTAAGCACCTTTACCTCTGCTGTTCCTATGCCAGGAATACTCTTCCCTTCCTTGCTCTTTGTCCCCATAGCCACTAACACAAGAACGAAAATGGACTGAAGAAACAAAGTATACAACACAGGACACAGAACTCCCTGAAGGTCATGTCACTACGGAGAAAAGTCTGATACCAGGTACAATCTATGCCTTATTCTGTTCTCAATCCCCAAACTATGAGTAAGAATAAGTTACAAATTTTAGCTGACAGTACACAAGATGTGAGATCAAGATACAAAAGTGGATTCTATACGTACTTTGCGTAGATATTAACACAGGGATACAAGGTACGTTTTAAGAAGCCATAGTTAACAGGACAGAGTGAAATGAATCCATATGGTTTTTAAGGTTTTTTTTCCTTCTTGCACCAGATATTCCAAGTGCTTACAATATGCCAAGTATATCCTAAGGGTCCAAAAAGAGCCACGGACATTCAGAAACTGGACTATGCTTCACAGAGCCCACTTTTCACAATGAGTAAAAAGTGAAATAGTCTGCACAAATATTATCTAAGAGAATGGTCCTCACACATGTGCAGGTCCTATGCCACACATATACTTATATTCAGTTGTTCCACAGATAAAATTAAGACAAATGTGTGAAGTTACAATAAGGTCAGTTATAAGTCAATACAATGAGACACTGTTCATCAAATGGTTTATCTGCAAATAGACATGCCTAAGGGGGCAGGAAATTGCTGGCCACTAATAAATTTTTCAATAGGTCTTATTTTAAAAACCTAAATGCATATGGCCTCTTAAAAAGACATGCAAGATTCATCTCAATGCCTCTCCCAGTTTTCTTTAAAATAAAAATTAGCTTGCAACAGGCCTTACTTCATCCTAATTTCCCTTGACAGCCATTTCTGGGTAAATGAGACCAGTACTTACCCAGTAGTTCTCAACCCTGGTTGAACACAGGAACTACCAGGTGTTTGTCCCACACTAAGATCTTCTATTTCAATGAGGAGGGGCCAGACTTTTTCAAAAGCTCCCCAGATGATTCAAAATGTGCAGCTAAATTTGAGAACCACTGATCTCAGTCATTATTTTAACTATTCTTCACTTTCCACCATTTCTTGGGAATAATGAGATCCAGTTACCAGTTACACAGGGGTCCAGTTGACCAGTACAGACTTCTCTGGAGTACTGATAGTCTTCCAAAGACAGAGGAACTGGGGGAAGTTGTTCGCTCCTGGGAGATTGTCAGTATGTTGATAACTATCTTAGTGTTAGAAATCAGGATAGTCCTCTTCCATTTTAATAAACTGAATACTATGTGCCTGGCTCTGTCCAGAATCTGAAGATAAAAATGTGAACATTTATCCCTGCCCTCAAGCAGCAGAGTGGAAAGAAAGTGAGAATGGACACCAAAGAACAGATCACTGCTATGATAGCACCATGCCCAAGGAGCCACAGAAGCACAAGAGATACCTGGCAAAGACTAGTGCTTTATAGAGAACCGGTCCAGGTCTCCGGCAGGTAAAGGAGCTTGGTAACTAATGTGATCAAATGCATTACCCTGTGTTACAGGAAGGGTCTCAATGCTGCTGGAGCATGGAGTATCACAAACGAGCAAGTAAACAAGGACGGAGGTGTGTACAGCCAAATCGAGGCTTGGCGCACAGAGCCCAACACAGCATTCTCAGAAATGAGACTCTTCTCGATGGGAAACATCAGTAATGTCCTAAAAATGCCATTCTAGGGACAGTTGAGTGATGGGCCATAGGGAAGCATAAGGCAGCAAAGAAGCTAAGCAGAACATTCACAATCATCCAGAAGATGGGCACACAGGGTTATTGGGTGGGTCAGGAGCAGCACTTCTGGGAGGTGGGTATATCCTAGATACTGATGGATGGGCTGTGGGGAAGGGTTAGTGGCTTCTGCGTGACCAAGTGAAGAATAGTGTATGGGGAGGAGTTAGGATGACAGGAACTATGGAATGGGACTGGCACCTGGGAGTAAATCCAGAAAGGGCCCAGCCAGGAGGGTCACTGGATGTGAAGTTACCTAGCTATGGCATCTGCCTCCTTGTTTCTCTTCTATCTGTACCCACTCATGCTACTCTGCAACAGATGCACAGAGGCCCACGTTTTCCAGACTCTTGTCACAGATTTAAGAGACAGAGATAAAGCAGACAGATGGAGAGAAGACCCTAAAGGAGACCATATAATCCCACCAACAACCTCATAGCATCATTCACATTAAGCCTACTAAAAAACAATGACATTTAATAAAGGTATCAACTGGCAATATCAGACAAAAACATGCCCAAGATAACTTAAAAAATTAAACTGTAGGACCAGGATTAGATTGTTGAGAAACTCAACATGGAGGAAAAGAGAAGACCACAAAGGTAGCAAAAAACCAGCAGACAAGGAAAAGATCCAGATCAGGGTCTTTTCAGAAGGGTAGGATCAAAACAAAGCAGACAAATCCCATGTTAAGTATGAAGCTGGAGATGGCAAAGAAGAAAAGAGCACAGCTAGAAGAGGTGGTAGAGTCAAGTGAAGACAAGCATGTCTGTGTACAGAGAAGGAAATGACAGACATGGAGGCTGGCATTAGAGGAGAGTCAGGGAGAGGCTGGGGTGCAGAAACCAGACTTGTGAAGGAGAAAGAAATGCCTCATTTTCTCCCGCACTGTACAAGTCAGGATAGTTGGGATCCTGACAGTTTAATAAAGATATCAGTGAAGGCTGGCTATGAGCTCTAAGGGCAGTATGGGTCTGGATACAAAATGATGGATAAACAAGAGACGACAAAACACAAGTCAAGATTACAGCAGGTACACTCCTCATATCCATCTACTTACTATACTCTCCTCCGGCAGCACTTACTGCCTAACAAAGGTAAAGACACACAGGGGAATGAACTTGGCATGGAGTTTGAGTGTGCAGGCTCCACACAGGAAGGGAAAGGAGGGTGCCCAGTGTGAGAGATTCATCTATCTAAAATAGGCCTTCTTTTTGACACAAACATGAGCATCCAAGCCAGATATGATGGTGCACACCTGTAATCCCAGCACTCTGAGAGGCTGATGCAGGAGAATCACAAGTTCAGGCACATCTCCAACAATTTAGCAAAACCTTGTGTCAAAATAGAAAATAAAAAGGCTGGAGATGTAGCGCAATATAAAGAAGCTAGGCTTTACCACTACCACTGGAGAGAGAGGGAAAGAGGGCAGGAGGGAGACAGAGAGACAATAAATAAAAATATGAATCTAGGAAGGAGCTAGACTTGAGGAAAACATCAAAGAGCAGGTATAGCGACAACCAAGATACGAAGGAGCCAGGAGCCCAGAGGCAACAGTCAAGAGGAAGGATATCAGGGCTTAATGCTCCAGGGGCTACACTGTTTGGGGAAGTCACAGATGCCCAGGAGTGGATGGCACAGGCAGTGTGCTGTGAAGGGCACCGGAAGAGAACATCAAGCCTGAGGAAGGCTTGGCTCACACAGCAAAGTCCTAGAAAACTGCAACCCTCAGAGGAAAGCTGCTCCAAATCCTCTGCCTGGCGATGTTCAGCATTACTATTTTCCCGCTTTTGGCTGCAGAAGCATAATGGATCTTGGCCTTCGGGGAGCACCCTTTTCCTGGGTTTCACCAGGGAGCTCAGAGCCCATCTTCCTATTTGGTCACTGCAGTTTAGGAAACAAAAAAAAAGATAAGCAGCAGTTCTGGTCCTCTGGAATCCAATAATCTTCCCACTAAGACAGGGCAAACTATGAAGGATGTCTATAAGGTAAACACCAAGATCAAAAGGCATTCAGGTAGCTCACAACAGCAGTCAAAGGTCCCCAACCTAGAAGGCTCTCTTAGGAATATGAACAATACAAAACGGGGTCAAATTCTATGACCCTGCACAGCCAACACCATTCCACACCATGACCTTTAAATTTACAAAGAGGGAATTTTTACCTTCAAAGGTAAAATTTTACCTTCAGAGGTAAAATCTTCTTGAAGACAAACATGATAATTGAATATGAGAATATGAATGTTACAATAAGGCCTGCATTTTCTACCACATGTGGCAACCAAAAACAAATATTTAATTTACAACCATTCTTTTCTTCTTCTGAGTCAGTGAGAAGACAAAGAGGAGAAAAGAGGCCCCTCTTCTGTGTTGTACAGTCCTGAGAACAGGGGTCTACACTAGTTTTCTACTGCCGCCATAACCAACCAGCACACTGCATGGCTTTAAATGGGACCCATTTACAACCTCAGTTCTGGAGTTGGAGGTCTGACAGGGCTCAGTCTTGTGCAGCTTCCAGGGCAGGATCTGCAACCCTCCCCCAACATACACACAGCCTGTAGAGGCATCTCATTCCTTGGTTGTGCCCTCATCACCACAGCTGGAGGTAACACAGCTTTTTGTGCCTCTCTGCTAGTCACATTCCCCCAACGCTCACCTTCTGCCCCTCTCTGCCACTTTTTAGTGCCCCTGAGATTACTCTAGGTCCACTGAAATAATCCATGGTAATCTTTCTCCATTTTAAAGTCCTTTTGAGTCACATCTGCAATTTTCTTTTTGCCACATACAATGTTGACAGGTTCTCAGGACATCTTTGGGCCTATTTTGCCTACTATAAGGGCAGAGGTGGACTTTACATGCTTCAAGTACCAGCAAAAGGACTCTGAAAGTCACCACCCGAGACGAAGTGGTTGCACAACCTTCTCCAATCAAATCACTTAGCAAAGAGATGCCACAACTGTCTGCATTCTGAGTCTTGACAACTACTCAACCTGTCCCAGACACTCCAGGGCGCTCTCTTAAATACTATCTTTTCCATGAAGCCTTCCCATCTCCCCCTCATCAGTAATTATGGAGCACTTTTCCCATTCTTCAACACTTGGCTTTACACTAATATTTGTCTTATAGGATAATGAGAATTGGGACAATCTGCTTCTGCATCCTTGAAAGAGGTTAGCACAGTGCCCTACACTTTACATCCACTCACTCTGGTATCTGCCAGTGCCTCACCAGAACCCACGTTACCTTGTCTGCTCCCCACTATCTTAGTTTTGAACACCCAGTACCTGAGGGCTAGTGCGGGAACTAGTAAGGGCAAGCCAAGACTGTTTCACTCAGACATACAGACGACATGCTTCTTAATAAAAGACAACAAAGATCTCTCCAAATTCTAAGTTTACCACTGTTTGATAAGAATTTGCAAAAGTCAAGGAGTGATCAGTAAAAAGTACTCAACAGCCACAAAGTTAAAACTCTGGAGCCAGCAGAAATGGCCAAAATATATTTAATAACACAAAAAGCAAAGATCATGCACCTACTCAAATAGCAATGACATAGGATTTGTACCCTTTATGTAAATTTTACATCAAAACAAACAACTATTGGATTTTAGTTAGTAATACACACGCATTGTGGCTTGGAATGTAGCTCAGGTTGCACAGTGTTTGCCTAGCATGTTTGATCCCCAGCATTGCAAAAAAAGGGAAAAAAAAGTGTGTTCTCAAGCTTTGGGGCAAAGTGTACCCAAGACTGCATTTTACATTGAAATGTAAATAATACAATGGTAGGTCTAGATTGGGGGTGGATAAGTATTTAATGTAAAATACTCTCAAATTAGCTGTATGTTCAATTTTCACAATGAGGATCAAACAGGAGAAAGGTATTGTGCAGAAAGAAGCAAAAATGCTCTTAGATGTTCACTCCAAGTCAAAGAGATATACACAGAGTGAAAAAGCAGTCAATACACCCCCCACATACACACACACAGTTGGAAACTGAAGAGCCATGGCTCACATGAGACATGCTAGGAAGAGTACTGCAGGTCAAAGAACAATATAGGCAGAACAAAAATGCTGACAGTATGAAAAATTTTCCCCTTAAAACAATGATTTAAAAACTTAAAATGTTATTTGAACTATATGTTATTATTACATGTTATTTTAAGGCTTTGGTGCTTAAATTACCTGATGGAAATCAAGCTTGGCATTGTGGTGCACAACTCTAATTTTAGCATGCTGGGAGACGGAGGCAGGAGGATCTCAAGTTCTGTCCAAGTCTGGGCAATTTAGTGACTTAGTGAGACTTGTCCTCAATATAAAAAATTACAAAGAGGTTGGGGATGTAGCTTGGTGTGAAGGCCCTGGGTTCAATCCCCAGGACTACCCAAAAAGGGAAATCTATTACTTCTATTTCTCCTTAAGAGACTATTTTCTAGTCAAACTGTAAAGAAAAGGAATGAATCACTTCTATAACAATTTTACAAGGCATGAAGATATAGGGCTCATCAGGGTTCTTTAAAAAAAATTGTTGGATTTTCTTGACAATTTAAAACTAAACTTTTCATTCTTATTTATCCTTTATTCTTATTTTACATCTGCTAGAAAGGCTTTTAAGTGCTTCCATAAAATTCATATATATTTGCCGAGAGGTGGCACATACCAATAATCTCAGCACCTGGGAGGCTAAGGCAAGAGGTTCACATGAGTTCAAAGCCAGCCTGAACTACAGAAAGACCCTGTGTCAAAAAGCAAAAAATAAATAAAGTCAAATGCACACATATTTCTAGTTAAAATTAACATTAGGCATCTTCCTATTATGAATAAACGTTTTTATAAAGGTTTGTGCTAACTTGTAATGGAGGGCAGTAAGGCAATCTATTAATATGTTTCCTTTTCCAGTCACTTCAACTTGATGGTTGTTAACTTTCTTATACATGTTGGTGATTTAAATTATCTTAATAATTTTTAAACTCCTTTAATTTTTAAAAGTTTTATAATTTCTTTTCTAGAAGGTAAGTCTCATATCTAAATAATGTCCTAAGCAGAACTTTGAGGCAATGCTTACACACAACACTGACGAAGAGACATCCTGCATTAATTTACGAATTGTACTGTGACTCCTTGCCCTTGCAACTGGCAAATGGCAAGAGCTCAAGAAATAGCCACTAAGCTGAAGAACAAAAGAACAAATGAAGGATATTTTTTGAAGAGGCAGGAGCCTCACTGTTCAGGAGGCTCTGCAAAATGGAGCAACAACTCTGAAACAGAAAAGGAGCAGTTCTGCATAAAAATAGGTCAATGCAGAGGTGGTTTAAAAGGGGCTGGGGAGTTCTGCTGTGTAGTTCTCAGTTTACCAGCTACAGGGAACACCTCTAACACTTACTGACTAGCATTCTGTGTGACATATTTTCTCTCTCTCACCTCTTTCTGTTATTAATTTATACCTAGATTTAAGATTCTTTACCACCATACACTTTCGGTGGCATCTATATATGCATTATTAATACTAAGTTTATCTTTGACACATTAGATGTTAGATGACATAGTAATCATGTGATTAGTTTAAAGAATCTAGTGTCCAAAACATAAAAATTAAACTTAAAAGTCGTCCCTGAAAACAAAAGTAGTTTAAGCACACACTTTCAGTAAATCTGATTGCTTATAAAAAGCTTAAGATGAGGAAGCTAGGAACTACAGACACAAACTTTATTTTCTTTTTTAAGACCACACAATTCTGCTTGACCTTAACTGAAAGTACTGATGAGAAGGAGACTCGTAAATACAATAATATGCGAAAAGGTCTTTAAAATATATTTTTCAAGGTCAGACTAAGAGTGGACCGGGGATATAGCTGAGCAGCACAAGTGCCTGCCTGGCAAGTGCAAGGTCCTGAGTTCGATTCCCAAACAACAAAAAAAAAATTTAAAAAGATTAGACCAAGAAATAGAAATCTATCCTTCCCATTTCTGCCATCAAACTTATTAAAAGTAGAACTATTTGCTAAATGAATGTGGCACATAACTACAAACACAATCTGATGATGCATTTTCTTTTACTTTTTATTTATCTTTGGTGTATTTTGGGATTGAACCCAAAATCTTTGCACTCAGCTACATCCTCAGAGATTTTATTTTGAGACGGGGGTCTCTAAGTCTGGTCTCCAACTTGCAACCCTCCTTGCCTCAGCCTGCCTCAGCCTCCCAGAGCGCTGGGACTCCAGGTGTGTGACACCATGCTCGGCCAATAGTGTGTATTTTTTAAAAACCACGTTGGACTTCTTCGCACTATTAAGAACTGCCCTCCTCTAACAAAGAGACCATCCTTTCAGCTGACGCCAGGGAGGCCTTGTAGAAACTTCAAGGTCAGCTCGGGATGGGATGCAAGCCTCAGAGGAAACCTGGACCTCAAAGTAGGCTCAGCCCACGCCCGCCACAGGCCGCACAGCCCCGTCCCCGCCCGCAGGGCCCGGGAGAGCTCGGGGACAGCCGCCGAGACACGCCTGTGCCCGCGGAGCACAGACGCCTGAGAATGCCGTCGCGCGCGTGACAGCGAGCCCACAACAGCGCGGCGCCCCGCGTGTACCTGCAGGGGGCTCCACGAGATCCGGCGGACGGCCCAGAACTGAGGCAGCGGCCGCGGCAAAGCGAGCGAGAACCAGGATACGGCCCTGGGCGCGCGCCACTCGCCAGAGCCACACCAGACCGCCGCAAGGGGGGCGCAAAGCCGCAGCGCCCCACCAACCCGGCCGCCTGCCTCGTCCAAGCAGCGCGCGGCTGACGTCAAGCACGCGACGGCCCTGTCGCCTACGCACTCAGGCTCGCACTACCCACCAGTTCAGCATGCGCGCAAAGTCAAAGGCCCGTCAAAAACCCTCCCGGGCCCCGCCTACTGAGGATCGCCCGGGACACAAACCTGCGCGCCTCGCGGGGCATCTTGGGAAATGTAGTCCCAGCCCCGTTGTTTTCCTACCACCACACAGGTAATTGCGTTCCCGCACGGGTTAGCCATTGGTGAGCCGCGTTAGCGTTGCTTTGGACGGGGTCGAGCGACTCGCCCGGGCAAGCAGGTGCAGCTGCGGGGAGCGGGCGGAAGGGTTGCCCGACAGCTCAGGCACTAGGAGGAGCTACTCGTCCCGCGGCTTCCTCGACTCCGCCTCGGGGGACGGCGGTGGATGCGCAGTGCGAGTGTCGCCGCCTCGGCTCGGCGTGCGTCCTGGTTACACTGCTTGAACGCCTTAGGTATTGTTTCGTTCGTTCTCTGCTGTAATCAGCTGCTAGTGCTGGCTTGGCATTCTGCCTCGCTAGGTGCTAAGGGAATTCGCCCTAAGTCAAGGAACGTGGGGGAGGGAAGCGTTCTTTGCGCTGCAGGAAGGCCGCGAGGGGCCGAGGTTCAGGTTCGGTGTCAGCGTGGAAGGGCCTGGGAGTGTCGTCCAGGATGCTGTCGCTGGGCCAGGCGGCCTCCTCAGTGCTAAGGATGCCCCGTGCTGTTGTATACTGACGGTGATGTTCTTGTTCTAAAGGCCCAGTGCCCCTGGCGCTGCCAGAAACCTGCCTTTCAGGGAAAGTGGATGAACAAATATGTAAGATTAATCTTAGTGGTCAATGAGATCGGATAAAGTATGCTTTTTCTTGAAAGAAACTTGTGACGTGATGTTCTTCGGGATGTGTCAAGCTGTTAGATGATGCATGCTGTTTTCTGTACAAAGCTCACAGGGTAGATTAGATAGGTAATGTTCCACCACAGGCGCACACCCAGCTGCAGTGTAGCTTTAAAGAAACTAGGGAGCGGGCTGGGAATATAGCTCAGCGGCACAAGACTTTGATTCCCAGTATCAGTCAATCAATCAATAAAATAAAAGAAAGAAACTCGGGGGAAATAAGCGTAACTTGCCAGTTTTTTCACCTTGCTGAGAATAAAGATTGCATTTTAATCTTCTATCGAAAATCAGGTTAAATAACCCTTAGTTATTGCAGGCGATCAGTCCCGCAATCTCCCAAGCGAGTGGATGGCAAAGGCTTAAATAAATGAGACAATGGAAATGATTTTAGGGCTCCAGGAGGGACTAACTCTTTTACAACTTCAGTATTCTCTGAGTTTAGCCAAAGACTTCTCTGTGTGGCCCGTATTTATTTGGTTTTCAAACAAAGGAGGAGGATACTCAAGAAAACG
>NW_004955482.1:89771-121541 GCF_000276665.1 Chinchilla lanigera
GTGCACCACCATGCCCAGCTAAATATTCCTCATTGAACAACCTACCTGTTTAATGACTGCTCAGGCTTAATAATGAAGACACACTGTTCAGATTTACAACACCCTTTTTCTTGGTACAATTCTGTACATCTTCTTGATAGAGCCAAAATGTCCTTTTCTTCATACCGTATACCTTCTTTATACAATACTGATGTATATTACAGTACCACACATAAGAGTTATGCACATAAAAAGCAAAGTCATTATGTTGGAGTTTCCTTTGACCATTTCTTTATTCTGTATATACAGTTCCTCATTTGGCGACCAATTCATTTAACAGTCTAGTCACAGGAACTGAACTTGGTTGTTAAACAAGGAATGTATGTATTTGTTTTTAATTCCTCCTTTGTTTTTTTAGTTTTAAACACAACTGCTTTCTTCTGAGTTCAGTTTTCTTGTTAAAGAACATTCTTTTAGTAGTTCCTTTAGGAGCCAGAACTGGTGGTACATACCTGTACTCCCAGCACTCATGAGGTTGAGGCAGAAGGATCACCACAAGTTGAAGGCCAGCCTAAGCTACATAACAAGACACTGTCTCAAAAAAAAAAATTTCCTTTAGGAATTGATTGGTAAACTCTCATATATGTCATTGTCTTATTACATTGGTCTTGCCTTACTCTGTAACACACTACTGAATTCTAGGTTCATGTTTTCCCTTAATGCTTTGAAGATTTCATTGTATTCTATTCTGGCCTCTCATTTTGCAGCCAAGCAGTCTGGTCAGTGTAGCTGATCTTCCTTTCTGGATAATTGCCTTTCTTCCCTCCAGTAAATTATCCTTAATATTCAAGTTCTCCTTCACAGTAGCTCATACATTTTTAAAATTTATTCTGTGTGGAACGTGGTATATATGCTTTTAGATCAAGGATGTATACATCTTGCTTTGAGCTAGAGGTAAAAACAATTGTTTCTTTTCCTCTACTCTGCTCTTCTGGAATTCCTGTTAAACACACTTTTGTGTCTTTATCTGAAATTTGTAAAGAATGTGTAGGTAGGATTTATATTATTCACAATGTTCTAATTCCACTTATTTACTTAAAGAGCTGATGGGAAGGGGAGTGCTAGGGATTGAACACAGGGGCATTTTGACACTGAGCTACAGTGCAAGCCCTTTTCTATTTTCAGATGGGGTCTGAAAAAACAACCGTTTGCCCAGATTGGCATCAAATTTATGCTCCTCCTGCCTCAATTTCCTACATAACTGGGATAAACAAGGACCTAATCTGGTCCTCTTTTTTTCTTGGGGAACTTAACTTTTTTATTTTTGTTTTCTTTCTTAAAAAAAAAAACGAGTGCATGAAAAAATACCACCACCAACACAGATTCATTGTGATTATTGAGTTTCTGCTGTGAACTGGGGGCTCTTCTATGTACTTTGAATATATCAGTGAACAAATCAAACATTTTTATGACTTCTGTCAAAGTGACATATGTACTCATATATACACTTCTATCTTAGGAACATAGAATCTACTTGTCAAAGATCTTTGTCTAAATATGCCAATTCTATAATTTAGTCCATTAAAACTGGCCTCCACTGAAGCCCAGTGCTGACAGAAAAGCCTTGCATTTGGCAGTTATCACCTAATCTCCAAAACAGTGAGACCTTTAAAAAACATTAGTGTAATACATTGTCTCATTATTTGTTGACTTTTACAATCCCTATATGTATTATCTTTGTATTCACACTATGTGCTGTTACTTCTTTTAAAGTCATTGTAAAAGTCAAAAAAGAATAATACCATTGTTAACATTGCTAAGGCCTCACTCTCCAAGCTTTTGAAAAATAGCTCCTTCCTTCATCTCTTGATCCTGTTTAGGGTTTTAGGTAGGATACATTTTCATTGTAAAATGTGGACTTTGGGAGGAAGAGTATATTAGTAAAATTCCTTAGTAGAATCATCAGTCCTATTCAGCATATGGAAGATTATTCAGGTAAGCACAAAGTTGTAGAACAAACAAGTTGTCATGAAACAGTTGTATTTAAAACAAATAAGACAGTGGTATTTACCAAGAAAACTATTTTCTCCATTCCATTTAACTAAAAAAGTAGCAAAATGTGTATGACATTTAATTAAACAACGTTGGTTGTTTTTCACCAGTCCTCTTTGGCATTAACTTTTCAAAATAAGGCATGTTCCTTTCCCCCAGGGTTGAAAAATAATATACATGAAAGGCTAGAACACACAGGATGGTAGTTCTAGAGGGGATCTTCCTACTGCATGTAGTAAACCAATCCTGGTAAAGATTTTGTGGATTTTTAGACTTTGTGGAGAGATGGGGGGAGTGTCTATAGTTTTTGTTTTTGTTTTTACCTTGCCCACAATCAGTCCCGTTTCCACTTGTACCTGAATCTGCATTGTTAGCTACAGAGAGGATACTTGGTGAAATGCAGCCATCCCCTGAGCAGACCAGAGACACATCTTGATCCCTCTTATCTTGTTTTATAGGTTTATAATACTCTCAGATTCAAAAGATGGCAGTCATTGACCTGTCCTCCACATCAACTCTACCCATACAAGACTTTACCTGCTTCTGTATGAGAAAAACAGAGGAGGAAAGAGTAGTTGCTGGATTGTTGACCACCTGGTTACAAGAACCAGTGACCATCAAGGATATAACTCTGGAATTCACTCTGGAGGAGTGGATGATGCTGGACTCTGCTAAGAGAAATCTGTACAAAGATGTAATGGTTGAAAACTATAGGAATCTTACTGCAATGGAGTATCAGTTATGTGAGCTTTCTGTGAATTCCTTCTTGGATCAAGAAGGAATAAGAACTATGAAAAGAATTCCCCACACTGTCTGTCCAAACTGGATGATTGAATTTAAAACCGACAAATCAATTCCTACACATAATATCTCTAGGGAGAAAGCATCCAATGGAGTGAAAATACAATTCTTAATGAACAGTTCGTCCTCCACATTAAGAGAAGACTGGGAATGCCAGAAGATAAGAATACAGCACAAGATCCTAGAGAGACATTTTAGGCAAGTGACGCATATGCAAAAGAAAACAGCATTTCAGGAGAATTTCTGTGATTATCATGAATTACAGGAAAACTCTAAACTTAGACCAAAAATTATGTTTTCGCAGAGGGTTTCCACCAGCAAACATTGGCATAAGTGTAACTCAGATATTCAATATTTAAAACATAATTCAGTGCTAAGCAGTTATGAGGAAAACTGTATGAATGAAAAGGCCTGTGAAAGTCATGAATTTGATCATTCTCTATGGCATCTTGCAAGAATTCTAGCAACACAAAAACAGTACACATGCTCTCAATATGGTATGCACTTCAAATACAGTAGTATGTTTCCTATACATAATAGTCTTCATGTAGTGGGAAGTTCCTGTGAATATATTAAAAACAAGAAACCTTTTTGTCATCATTCATCTCTTAAGCAACAAGAGCAAATTCATACCAAAGACAAAGATTATGAATGTAGTCAATGTGCAAAAGCCTTCAAAAGGATTTCTAATTTTATTTTGCACAAAAAAAGCCATATGGGTGCAAAACAACATGATTGTAAAGAATGTGGGAAAGTATTCAATGCTTCCTCTACCTTAAGAAGACGTGAAAGAACTCACACTGGGGAGAAACCCTATGAATGCAATCAGTGTGGAAAGTCCTTTGGCACAAGCTCTTACCTTATAGTACACAAGCGAACACACACTGGAGAGAAACTCTATGGCTGTAGTGACTGTGGAAAAGCCTTTAACACAAGCTCTCACCTTAAGGCTCATAGGAAAATACACACTGGAGAGAATCTTTTTGAATGCAGTGACTGTGGGAGGGCTTTTAGTGGTTTCTCTTCCCTTAGAATGCACATCAGAACACACACTGGAGAAAGGCCTTATGAATGTATGGAATGCAGGAAAGCCTTCCATGTTTCTTCTTCCCTTAAAAGACGTGAGAATTCACACTGGAGAGAAACCCTATGAATGTATTCATTGTGGAAAGGCTTTCATTCAGAGTTCTTCACTTACTATACACAAGAGAATTCATAAGGGGAGAGAAACTTTCTAAGTGCTATAAATGTGGAACTTTTGCATTGTCTTATAATTAACTTCAATCTTATTATTTAAATTTTTATTTTCAGATTACCACTTCAGGGTATTAATGGCCTTGAACACATTCATGTAGTTTTGTTCTGCGTTTTGTTCTATGACAATTTTTATTTAGTTCTGAATATTGTCTAATTATTGTCATTTTTTGATCCTGGCTATTTAAAATTACATTTTTAATATGTGTGATAAGATTTTCAGTTGCCTTTTTATTAAGAATTTTAAGTTTGTTGCATTGTTATCATGGTACCTGGCCTACATTATACTACTGTTTTGGTACTGTATTTTGTAAGAGTTTTGTTCTGTCCCAATGAGACAGATACTGTTACTAACCTAACAACACTCAGCCTTCCTTACTAATAAGTCCTGTATTAGCTAAGGATACCAATTTGCCTAGTTATAAAAGCTTTCTCAGGCTCTTGTTCCCGAAGGTAGCCATCTCCCCAATTCCTAACCAGACAGGAATAGACTAATATCACTGGGAACTGAATTGTTTATTCTTTCTGCCTTTCACACTGTGTCTTTCTGCCATGTCCATTCTTCTCTCCCTTGGAATTTTCCAGTCTTGGAGCTGAAAGATCCATCTTATGACTATAAGAAGGACAGTCACGGCTTAAGGATGATATAAAAGAGATCCTGATTCCCAAAGGCACCTTTAAATAGTTGTGCTACCCTTCTAGTGCTTACTTCAGGACATCTTTTTGTGTGGGGAAAAAAAAAAAAAAAACCTGATTTTTTTTTTAAAGCAGTACATAGTACAGTCAGTACAGTGGCAGTTTTTAAAAAACGGGTATATAGAGTTAAACGTGCTACTTTAAAGGTATGCATTTCAAAAGGAATCTAGAAAAGGGAAAATACGAGTGTTGACAGCACAGCATTTTTGTGATTATGCAGGAGATAAAGACAGAGATGACATGACTGGAAGCAGCTCCTCAGAGAAGAAAGGAATCTCAACATTTCAGCACCAGAAACTCATAAACTTTCAAATAGAGGGGAAATTACTAATTTTAAATACTAAGTGGCACTTGAGATTTCACTTCCTGGCCTTTCAGACACTGACTAGATTGGCTTTAATGTATTATGAAACAAAATACAGAAAAACACACACATGGAAGAAAAAGATAGTGGTTGCACATTTAGTCATGTTAATTTGTAGATACACATGTTAATACAATTCTAGACTTGAAGAAGTGTGTAGACTAAAGATACATTTTAATGACCCATTAGATAGACTAATAACCATGTAAAAGTGCCTAAGATTAGCTAGGGGAAATGGAATGAAGAGAGAATGTCTGCCATTGACCATGAAGAATATTTAAAAGGAAAGAGAAATGAACCGCAGTAGATAATGGAGAAACCACAGACAGTAGAGTTTCACCAAACCAAGACAAATTAGTCAAATGAATGTGAAGTTAACTGCTTTCAGTGTTACTCAGGGATCCAATTAGATGAAGTCTTAAAAAGTGAACCTGTATAGTTATGTTAAGATCATTAAAGGGGCATGGAAGAGAATGAATGTAGGGAGTGGCTGAAGCTGGAAATTGGTCACATGTGGGTGGAGGCAAGGCAAGGTGGGCCTGAGAACAAAGAGCACCTGAGGCAATCCAGCTGCTTCAGTCCAGAGAAACAAGGAGATAGTCACAGCCATTAGTTGCCAGGGAAACCTATGTCACGTGATACTTTCTCCACTGTATAAATAAACTCCCCTACAGTGTTTGAGCAATTTTGCTTTCCTCCTATCTGGAGAGAGGGCTTCACCTGACCTCCACTTTTTTTCTCTTATCTTTATTAATCCTCTTGCTGTTCTTCCCCTTGAGAACATCAAGAGCCACAGCAGTTCGCAGCACATGAACAGACAAATTTGAATATTCATTGAAAACAACTTTAATTTCTGAAATACTAGTTTGTCTTGGTGAAATTCCATTCCTCTTAAGAAATGACTATAACATTCTGGGAGGCTGAGACAGAAAGAGTTCAAGTTAGAGTCCAGCCTGTGTAATACCAGCTTAGCAAGACCATTAGCAAGACCAGCTTAGCAAGTGCATTCACTCCCCAGTACCACAAAAAATAAATATATGAGGTACTAAGCTGTTTGGGGGGGTACTGGAGGTTCAACCCAGGGCTACATCCTCACCCCTTTGTAAACTTGAGACAGGGGCCTCATTGAGTCACTAAGTTGCCAGGCTGGGGCTCAGACTTGGAACTATCCTCCCTCAGCCTCCCAGAGTGCTGGTATTACAGTGATGCACTACATAGCCATCCTCTACCTCCACAGTCTCTTCCCTGCCTTAACCTGACATGATCATCCTTTATGCATTGTATCCTTTGTCTGCTGTAACATTACTTGTGATACTTTAATGGTATTGCCTGCTTGTGTAACTTGAGTCTATAAATTTTGGTAAGAATTCACTGTTTTACTCTTACTATGTGGCCCAAAGTGTTCCATATCCAAAAACTTTGTGGTTTTTATTTAGTATCTCAGTAGAAGTTTAACTTAAAAATAACAGTAGATATTTAAGTGATAGAATCAGTACATTGTTTTCTGAGCACTTGTATCATCACTCCCAGAGCAAGTGTTGCAATAGTACCGGTTTGTAGTACAGGTATGGAAAGACAGTGACTGTTCAGAGAACAGCAGCTCGTTGTTTGTTCATAGTCTCGCCCCTCACCTGACATACAGATTGTCATTTTTCATGTTACTCTACTGTGTATTACACCATTAAAAGGACAGATTGATCCAGTACAGGTGAGTGGCAGTGTCCTCCTTTAAACTAGCAATGTAAGTATAGATTTATGGAATAGTCCTCCCTTATCTGCAATTTTGCTTTCCATTATTTAAGTTACCTACATGGGCTGAAAACACTAAATGGATAATTACAGAAAGAACTCGAGGGGTTTTTTTTTTTTGTCTGTTTCTTTTCAGAAAGGATCTCACTACGTAGTTCAGGCTGGCTTTGAACTCACTATGTAGTCCAAGCTGGCCTCAAACTTGAGGTGACACTCTAGCCTCAGCCTCTGAAGGCTAGGATTACAAGTGTGGCTTTGACTTTTAAATTACATACTGTTCTGTGCAGCCTCTTGAAGTCTGTAGTATCCAGCCTGCGAAGTTAACCGTCCTATTGTGCAGCACATCCATGCTGTGTATGCTGTCTACATATTAGTCACTTAGCCTTCTTGGTCACTAGATTGACTGTCTTGGCATGCTGTGCTTCTATTCAGGTAACACAGGTTTTACATAGTGATGGCCAAAAAGCACAAAAATAGTAATAGTGGTGATTTTGTTACAGCACATTATTAAAAAATTTTTCCACTTGTGGCATAATGTTGACAATCCAGAAGTTTCAGATCTCAGATTTTAAGGTTACAGATGCTCACCTTCTGTATATATTACTTGGCACTATCTACAGTTTCAGGCATCCACTGGTCACCTTGGAATGTATCCTCCAAAGATGAGAGGGAACTACTGTACACTTTTGGGGACAGTCAAGGAATTTGTCCAAAGCTGAACTATTTATAACCTTTAACCTAGAAAAACTTTACTGAACATTTATGAAAGAACTCTTTATGCAAGCACTTATACACTATTCATCTCAGTTTCACACTAGGGAAAAATTGGAAAATTCCTAAATTTCCACTAACAGCTAATTGGTTTCTTAAAATTATGAATGCAGTCATTAGAATGTGATTATATATGATTGATATCTGGAGACATGGGGGGTTGTCATTTGTTTTTGGTTTGGTTTTGCTTCTTAATACATGTTTGAAGTACATAAAATTTTACATTCACCTTAGGGAGAAGGCTCATGTACACAACACAGCTTTTTAAATCTTATCCACCTCCCTCCCTCTGCTTCTATCCCATTTCCCAATTTTCATTCTTGTTAATGTTATTAATCTTAGCTTATGTTCATGACATATGCTTACATTCATCCAGGTTATTAGATCCCTGTACATTACCATATCTTTATTCTATTTAGTTCCCCACCCTCTCTTCCCTTGCCCCCTAGACTCTTCCTATTTGCAAGAGTTTTGTCCCCTTGTTTCCTATCAATCCTTTATGATGCTCTTTGTACTCTGGCTCATTCAAATGAGAGATATTTAAGCTTGTGTGTCTAATTTACTTCACTCACCTAGGTGCATCCATTTTCCTACAAATGTCCCAAATTTGTCCTTAATGGCTAAGTAGTATTCCATTATATATATGCCACATTTTCTTTATCCACTAGTCCAGTGATGGAGATACAGGCAGCTTCCACGATTTACCTATTATAAATTGTGTTGCTGTGAACACTGGTATGCATGTATTACTGTAGTATATCTTTAGCTCTTTGGGGATGATACCTACCAATAGAAGGGAAATACCTGGGTGTTTCTTTTTGGCATTTTAACAGTACTGACATTTGAATTCAGTGCTGTACCATTCAGTTACAGTAGTACTCAACTTCAGTTCATGAACTGAACAATTCGGTTCACAAACAAGTGTTCCACAACATTTTGCTTCCTTCACAAATTCATCAGGTTTTAACACAACTGTGGCCATCTTCCGCAGAACTGTGGAACAAATTAAGTTCATGAACCGAGGTACTACTGCATTTTCAATGGGACCTGGGCTCTCTCTCAGGTGAGGAACTTTAGGGCTGTGAGCTAGCTTCACTCTGGAAATTGAGCCAAGGATGAGAACATTACTTACAGTGATTTCAGTTTGGTTTCTGCCTAGGTGTAGTGTCCTTACCTATATATGAAATAGCACTTTGAAAACCCACCCATCTATTTTATCTCTGGGACCACTGTGATTATCTGTTGCACAGAAATATGTGATTAAAATACTTCTTTAAAAATCAGATTTTATTGGTGCATTTTAGATATATTTAATGATCACATGCATTGTACCTGCTAACTTGATTTCTCCCCCATTCCTCTAAACTCCCTCAACCTCTTCTCCCCTCCCCATTTATAAAAGCTTTGCTTCCATGTTTTCCTTTTCACATTTTTTCTTTACTTTTTCCTTTCCTCTTCCCCTACCCGCTCCCTTGTTCCCCTCCCCATTTGAACATTTCTTCTATTTCACAATACCTATGATACATTTTCATCCTTATTTACAGTTTCAGTTGCTCACACCAAAAATGCGGTATTTACACGTGTGTCTGATTTATTTCACTTAGGAGTATGGACTCAAAGTGCATCCATTTTCCTAGAAATGTCTTGAGTATATCCTTCTTTATGGCAGAGTAGTAATTGTATAAAAGAAAGTCACATCTTCTTTATCCATTCTTCAGTTGATAGGCACTTGTGTTGTTTCCAAGATTTGGCTATTACAAACTGTGCCCCTAAAAATTATGGGTGTATCACTGTAGTATCATGCTTTTAATTCTTTTGGAAAGATACCCAGGAGGGGAATGGCTGGGTCAAATGGAAACTGTAGTCCTAGTTGTTTTTGTTTGTTTTTTTTTTTTTTTTTGAGGAGTCTCCACACTGATTTCCTCAGTGGTTGCACCAGTCTACATTCCCACCAACAGTGAAGAATTCCTTTTTTCCCACAACCCCACCCGCATTTGTTATTGGTTCCTTGATTACAGCCATTCTTTCCAGGGAGGGGATGGAATCTGTTGTTTTAATTTGCATCTCTTGAATGACCAGTGATGTTGAACATTTTTTCATATATTGATTTGCTGTTTGTATTTCTTCTGGGAAGTGTGTATTCATTTCAGATGCCCATTTTTTGATTGAGTCTTTAAGTTTGGGGGATCTGACTTTGGGGTGGCAATTAATATGTTCTCAGTAGTAATCCTTTTTCTGAGAAACACCTGGCAAACATTTTTCCCACCTTGTGGGTTCTCTCTTCACTGTGTTGATGGTTTCTCTTGCTGTGCAAAAGCTTTTTAATAAGATGGGTCTCAACTGTTGATTCTTTGAGAAAGTTTATGTGCAACCACGGTTTTGTTCATAAAGTCTTTGCCTACACCAATGTCTTCAAGAGTTTTACCTATTCTATCTTCCAGAAGATTTAATGTTTCTATTTTAACATAATTAAAACTCTTTAGTGCTCTATCCCTCTTTTCTTGTTCTGTGTCCTGCCTCTACCATGCCAAGATCCTATGCCATCATTGTCACTGAAACTGGGATTTTATTTCCTTTATAGAAGCTCCAAACATCATTTACAGCCTAAAGATCTTTTAAGGATGATGGTATGTGCATCACTAATGTGATTTCTACCTTCCTTGAAGAGAGTGTTTTATGACCTTTCCCAGGCTTGATTACAGTTGAGTATTTAAAAGATGTATTCCAGCACTGTAGAGGCTGAGGAAGGAGGATCTCAACTACAAACCTGTCCTGGGCAACTTAGTGAGACCCTGTCTCAAGAGCTAAAACAAAGGCTGAGAATGTAGCTGAGTGTGAAGGCCCAGGGTTCAATCCCCAATACCATCAAAATACAATCCATTATGATATTCCTATCTCCCTCTATAAATACTCAAATATTCAGATACCCACTCAGGGCTTTCAAATGTGTTCCCTATGGATGATGGAGGACACATCCCACTGAGTGGATAGGAGGATGGGGCTTGGATCTGGATAAAAAAAATGGATGGTACTTGGTATATCCTAAATAATACCAATTTGAATAACTTTTCATTTCTCCAATATTTTTGACAGCTTGGGGTAACCTGATTTCTACTCTGATAGAGACCACCCCCACCTTAGAGAAGTGAATCAGATACTGGATACCCAAATTTTTCATGGCATGTTTCTCATGAGTGTTTGAGATAGATTATATTTTTAAAAGATAAAGCAGCCTCTCCTAAACAGCTCTTATGTGTTTTGGGAAGCTTCACAAATGTGTACACAAAATTGGCATACATCCTGCAGGTTTGTGGAAATATAACACTTCCAGTAATGCATGTTTATCTACTACAGGATTGGGACAAATGCCACCTCACCCAGTAATTTATGAAATGAGGTATCTACCTAGTAACAGTTTCCACAGACATATTCTCAGTACACTCACTACAGTATCAGTGCTTAACAATTACCCCTAGTGATCCTGTAACTGTATAAAATTGCTTACTTTCTCAATCAAAGCAAACAATATGAGGGTTTGAGTTCTGCCAGCTGGGCAGCTGATAATGCCAGAACAGTTTTAAATATGTGCTTACAACTATTCTCATTGTAAAGGGGATAAAGAGTAAAACAGATTGGACATTTTCCTGTGGTACAGCTTACATTTATTTCAGACAGTCTACTGTCATGTTCAACATGTACATGGATTAGGGTAGCTTTAAATCCAAATCCTCTTGTGTCAAATACCTAAAAATATTTCCATGTTGGTATGTTTGAACAAAAAACCAGTTTTCACTGTTGTAAAAATTGTGGTAGTTAGTTACATTTTCACAATCACACCTGGTATGGAAGAAATCAGCAAGTACAAGGTTAGTACAACCCAAAAGATTTATTGCTAGCTTCCTTTTCTGAATTCACTTTAAAATTCCCACCCTTGGGGCTGGGGATTTTGCTCAGCAGTACAGTGCCTGCCTGCCAAGTGCAAGGTCGTGAGTTCAATTCTCAGTACAGGAAAAAAAATAAAAAAATAAAAATAAAAATAAAAAGTAAAATTCCCATCCTCCCAAGAAAAAAACATTTCCTACATTGGTTCTCTCCAGCAATCTTAGGTTTTTGTTACTCATCACAATATTTTTGTCCAGTATACTTCTCCCATGTAAATTTGACATTCTGCATGAAGTTACCCTACATTCACCTGGAGTTGCTTTCTCTCCTTCAAAAGTATTTAAAACTTTAATACTGCATAGTGGTCTTTCTCAAATTACTGTATCACTTTATGAATTTTCTGATAACCAAAGTACCCTTTTGTAATGTTTTTCCTTATCATAAAATTCTGTCCTGCTTGAGCTGACAGATACAGAATGAGGAATGATCTCTAAAAGCTTCCTCACATCTGTTGGATATGTACTCTTTCTTGGAAGGAGTTTACAAATGCAGAATGAAGGATATTACCAGATGAAAATTCTCAATACTGATTCTGTCTTATGTTGCAAAAAGAATGAACAGCTACTAATAGCTATCCCATATGTTCCTGAGGGTTTCTCCAGGATTAGTATATAAGATATGGGCCACATTTCTTCACATTCAACACATTCACATAAGACTTCTTTCCAGGAGTCTAAAGTGAAAGTAAGGCATTGCTTTTTTTTTTTTTTTTTTTTTTTCTATTTTAACTAATCCAAACACTCTTGGTTTTCAGACTGATTCACTGGTGTTCAATAAGAAATGAGTGGTAACTAAATGAATTTTCATATTCATAGGGGTTCTCTAGGGTATGTGTTCTCTGATGTTTAGCAAGATTTGAGCTCCAGCTAAAAGATTTGTTGCACACTGAACATACATAGGGCTTTTCTCCAGTGTGAGTTATCTTATGTAGAATGAGGGAAAAGCTTCTATTGAAGGCTTTGTCACATTCAGCACATGGGTAGCGTTTTTCTCCAGTATGAGTTTTCATGTGTTGAATAAGGGATGCATGCCAAGCGAACACTTTCCCACATTCATCACATTCATAGAGCTTTTCTCCAGCATGAATTCTCTGATGTTTAATAAGGAATGAGTGGCAACGGAAAGCCTTCCTACACTCATGACATTCATAGGGGGTTTTGGTTGTATGGATGCTCTGATGTCGAGTAAGGTGTGAAGAACGGCGAAATGCTTTCCCACACTCAATGCATTCATAAGGTTTCTCCCCAGTATGTGTAATCTGGTGGCGAATGAGTTCTGCACCACCGCTGAAGGCTTTCCCACATTTCCTACAGATATACTGTTTCTTTCCTATGTGAATTCTCTGATGTCGGGTGAGGTTAGAGGCACGGCTAAAGGCCTTTCCACACTCTGTACATTCATAAGGTTTTTCCCCAGTGTGTGTTCTCTGGTGTTCAATAAGAAAGGAAAGGTAACTGAATGTTTTATTACAGTCTTTACACTCATGAGGTTTCTTACCAGTATGTATCATCTGATGTTTCACAAGGTTTGAAATCTGGCTAAAGGTTTTGTTGCATTCCTTACATACATATGGCTTCTCTCCAGTATGAGTTCTCTGGTGTAATACAAGGGAAAAGCGCCGACTGAACATTTTTCCACATTCTTGGCATCCATAGGGCCTCTCTACTGCAGTCATGCTCATATGCTGAGTTAAAGCTTCTTGTTGAGACTTGCCTGATACCACTTGCCTGATACAACCTTGACTTCTTGGTAGTACCTCACTACCATCCTCAAATTGCCCGTTTCTTTTTAAGCTGGAACATATGCGGTGTTGGCTTACAATTCTTTCCATTATGAAATACTGGGATGAAATATCTTCATAAGTGATACTTTCTGGAGAAAGGTCTTTGATCTCACCATTTGATTCTAACACTGAAAAATAAAACAAAAAACAAAAAAAATCACTAATGTTTTTCTCTCTTTTTTCCCCCGCCGAGTTCAGATTGTCCTAGAACTCACTAAATAGCACAGACTGACCTCAAACTTACAAAGACGTGTGTGCACGTGTATGTGTGTGTTACTGGGGATTGAATCCAGGGCCTCATACTTTCTAAGAAAGTGTTCTACCACTGAGCTACATTTCAGCACTCTACTTTTTATCTTGAAACATGGTCTCACTACATTGCCCAACCTGGATTTCAACTTGTGATCCTCCTGCCTCAGCCTCCTCAGTAGAAGGGATTACAGGCATATACCACTGTGTTCAGCATACTACTCCCTTCTTAATGATGGAATTGAATTTTTTTTTAAATGTAGCAATGGCTTTCTTACCTGCCACTTATGACTGAAATTTCAGCAGTATGCCTAGTAATCAAGAAGAGATGTGAATACATAAGGGGAAAGAGTACATGTAAGTAACTAAAGGAGAAGAAACAGGTCAGGAAGATAATAATTGTGAAGAATATGCTGTTAATCTTCCTTGCCTCTATTTAAAGTATATTTGCTGCCATAATTCTCTGAAAATGGCAATTTTCATAATACTTTTAATAAGCTGCAAATATTTCTCAGGTCCCACAAAGATACTAAACTCTTTTAGCTTAGTGCTTTTTGAAACAGATTACAATAATCCATGCTAAATGGGAGGAAAAAAAGATTTCTCTGAAAAGTGCTATTCATGACACTCACTTTAACCCCACCCTCTGAACATAAGGTTTTTCCATTAAACACCTCTGATAGACAAGCATAAGCTGATTTTTCACAAGGAATTTTAGGAATTTCATCACAGATTTAATTAAAACATAATTTTATACTACAACTTTAATACCTTTCTTAGAAAACATGAAGTATTTAAGGATAAAAGGCTATGACATATAACAGTATTTTCAAATGTTTTAGGAAAACATCATAAACCAAATGATAAGGTAAATCCAGCAATGTGTTAATAGTATGAATAAAGGGGATGTGGATACTCTTTGTGCTATTTTCTGTGAGTTTAAAATTGTTTTTCAATAATACATTTAAAAATTCGTTTTTCTCAGCCAGGTGTGGTGATGAATGTTTGTAATCCCAGCATTCTGGGAGGCTGAAGCAGGAGTACTTCAAGTTCAAAACCAGCCCAGGCAATTTAACAACTTAAGAAGACCTTGTATCTAAAATTTTGTAAAATACAAAAAAAAAAAACCAGATACAGTTCATTAAAATGGTGCTGGGTTTAATCCCTAGATCTGCTAATTAATAAATTTTTCTGTAAAAGACACCAGCATGTTTTTTAGGGAAATGCTGTCTTTTATTATCACTCTCTAGTAGAACTGCCTTGCAAGCAATGTTCAAAGAAATTCTTCAGAGACATAAGAGTGTATAGATCACACATTTGGCAGCATTACAGAAGAAATAAAAATGAACACAAACCCTTCCTTAAATAAATACCACATAGATCAAAAATTGTTTTTGAGCCAAATGAAAATAAATACAGTACTTAGAGGAAAATATGTAGTGATGAATGCATATACTGTATTAGAAAAAAAGATCTAAAATTAATCATCTAGCTTCTGTTTTAGGAAACTAGGAAGAACAGCAAATTAAATCCAAAATAATAACAAGAAAGAAATAAAAAATACAGCAGAAATCAATTAAATCAAAAATAGGATACCAACAGAGAAAAATCTAGGAAATCAAACTGGTTCTTTAAAAAGACCAATGTAACTACCAAGCCTCTTCCTAGGCTAATTAAGAAAAAAAATGTCACAAATCACTGAGTCATCAGTGAAAAAGGAGACATCACTCCTGATTCCTGGACATTGAAAGGATAATGAAAAAATGCAAAGAGCAACTATATGCCCACAAATTTGATAACCAAGATGAAATGTACCAATTCCTTGAAAGGCACAAACTGCCAACACTCACAGAAGAAACAACCTGAATAGGCTTATATCAATTACAGAACTAAGTCAGTAATTAAAAACTTTCAAAACAGAAACCACCAGGTCTAAGTGGGTACACAATTTTCTGCTGTCTCTTTCAGATGGTAGAAGCAGACAGAATACTTCTAATGCATTTGATGAGGCCAACATTACCCTAATAACAAAACCAGACAAAGATAGTACAAGAAAACTACTGACCAATATCTCTCACAAACATAAATGTAAAAGTCCTTCAACAAAATACAGTCAGTCCTCAGTGCCCCTTAATTCTATACCCATAGCCTCAACCCAGTCACACACTGAAAATACTCAGGAGAAAACTACTGAACATTTGAAGACATTTTTCTTGTTATTATCCCTAAGCAATGCACAACAACAAATATATAGCATTCACATTTTACTAGGTATTATACTTAATCTAGAAATAAAGTATACAGGAGATTTACATGTATTATATGCAAATACTACATCATTTTATATAAAGGGTTAAGCATGTGCAGATTTTGGTATCTATAGGCATTTCTGGAACCAATCTTCTGGATTTGAAGGGACAACTGTATATGCAAATCATACCCAATAATGTACATAAAGAGAATTACACCTGAGGAACAAGTGGAGTTTGTCTTGGGTATGCAGGGCTGGTTCAGCATTTGAAAATCAATATAATCCACCGCATTAACAGGTCTTTAAAAAGTAACATTATGATACAACAGATACAGAAGACACATTTGCAAAATCCAACACCTAGTCATGATTTTTAAAATTTCAGCAAAATAGGAATGAAAAAGAACTTCATCAGCTTAAAAAATATGAAAAACTCTTTAGGTAATATAATTAATGGTAAGAAATTTGGAGCTTTCCTAAGTTTAGGGAACAGGAAAATTCCTAAGATTAGGAATAAGGAAGTATGTCCTCTTCACAACTGCTTTTCAACAAGATACTTAATGTAACAAAAAAGAGGAATACAGTTGTCCCCCAGTATCCATGAGGAACTGGTTCTAGGACAGTCAGGATACTAACATCCATGGATGCCCAATCCTTTACATAAAATGTACTATTTTAGAGGACGATTGTCAATGGCAGTAAGTTGTTGTGTGTGGACAAGGAGTACTTGGGAACTATACACTTTCTGTACAGTTTGTTCCAAACTTAAAGCTACTCCTCAAAATTAATGTTTACTAACTTACAACATCTCTCTGGGCATGGTGGTACAAACCTATAATCTCAGCTAATCCAGAGGATGAGGCAGGAGGATCACAGGTTCAAGGTCAATCCAAACAACTAAGACCCTATCTCAAAATTTTAAAACAAAAAACAAAAAGCTCACTGGCACAGCAGTTGCTTATCATTTTGCAAGGCCCAGGAAAGCAAAAGGAAGGGAGGGAAAGAAACCAAACCAAATCTAATTCATGCACTCCACCCTTCTGGGGTTGTATCTGGCAATGTGTTACAAACTTCTCCAGATAATTTTTTTTTTTTTTTGGTACCGGGAATCAAACTCACGACCTCAAGCTTGCCAGGTGCTGTGCCACTGAGCTAAATCCCCAGCTCCAGGTGGTTCTTTTACTGACTAAAATTGGAGGGCTGGGGAGTATTACCTAAGAAACAGGTATCTTGCAATGCTCAGAAGCACAGGGAATAGGAGAGGTGGAATGAATATAAAAACTCTTTCAAAAGTAGATTATTTAAGTGCAGATTGAAATATAAAAAGCATTGTAATACCCTTCTTCTGCTGTAGAATACGGTACTCATTTGACTAGTGATATTAGTTGGTTAGAGGGTGTACTGCTTTGTTTTGCTTTTCTGGTACTCAAAATTGAATATAAGGCCTTTACACAGAGCTACATTGGTTTTCCAACCATTTCTCCCTTTTTACTTTGAGACAAGGTCTTGCTAAGTCACTAAGTTGCCCACGCTGGCCCAGAAAATGTAATCCCCCAGCCTAAGCCTCCCAGAGTGCTGGGACTACAGGCATTTGCCAACACATCTGGCCATTGAGCAGATTTAGACTGATGCATCCCATGAACATCAAAACTTAACAAGTCTCAAACTGATACAATCTTAGCTCCTTGCTATAAACTGATTCATTCCTCTTTTCTTAGGAAATAATACCAAGAGAGTAATGTCAACCATAATTCCTCAACCTTCTTCATGTCTGCCATCTAGTCACTCACTAAATCCCTTCAACTCTACTTTCTTAATTTGTTACTAATCCATCTATCTCTCTCTACTACCCAGACATCGCCGTAATTCAGGTAATTACTAGATCTGGACTAGGTAATGGCACCAACTTTAAGTGGTAACCCTGTTTAAATGTAGTAGTTGCCTTAGTTAACTTCTCACTGCTCAGACAAAATACTTGACATCCAAAGTTAAGGGAGGAAAGGTTAATTTGGCTCACAGCTTGTAGAAGTTTCAGTCCATAGTCAGCTGGCTAATAGGCAGGATGGCATGACACAGAAGCATCCCAGAAGAGAAACACTTCATGGCAGACAGAAGGTAACAAAGCAAGTAAGCAGGAGGAGAAAACAAGCCTCTTTCTGTCCTTTATGTTGCATCCAGGATTAGTAGGGCCACACCAATCATTGGGCTGATTTAGTAGTCACTCACTCTTAATCTTAGCACCTTCACCCTAGCATTGCACCATGAATCAATCACATACTCTAGAATCAGCCACTTATGAAAAAGCCCCACCCATGGCTGCATGACACTTTGGGGAGGTATCTAAACTCAATCTGTAACATTCTGCCCCTGGACCCCCAAAATTCATGTATGTCCCTTTATGTAACAGGCATTTAGTGCACCTCGAAGAGCGCCAAAGTCCTCACAGTTTCAGCACTGCTGAAAAGTCCAAGTCCAAAGTCTCCTCTGAGATTTAAGGCAAACTTACCTGCAAGCCCCTGTATAAATGAAAAGAAAGTTAAATACTTCCAACATTCAAAGGCACAAGATAGACATTTTCATTCTAAAAGTTACAAACAGGGGGAATACAAAGGAATGGGACCAAAGCAAGTCCAAAATCCCACACAGCAAATATTAAGTGCTGTAGTTCCATATCCACCATCCAAGGCAATCTGCGGCAAGATGTGAACTCCAAAGCGGACTCCACCCCCATGGCCCTGCCAGTGGTTGCGGTTCCCATAGCTTCTCTTTTGGGCCAGCTCTGTTCCCTCCTTGCAGGTTTCCTCACACAATCCACACTCCTGCCTTCTCCATATTTCTGGGGTCTCCACTGCACTTCTGGCTTCACACTCATAGCATCACACACTGCCCTCTCAAGGGCACACTGCCTGGTCTCCCAGGCCTTCCTCTGAAATCTCGGTGGAAGCCTTCCACCCAGACTTCACAACTCTTGCATTGCATTCTGCATGCACCTAGAACCAGCACCACATGGATGATGCCAAGGTCTGCGTCAGCTAGAGCAGTAGCCAGGCTTCATTCTCTCTTGGCTGTAAGGGTCGAGTACCTAGACTGCTGAGCACTCTGAACCTAATCCCGAGGAACAAATTATCTAGGCCGCTGCTATTCTGAAACATGGTGCTCTGGGGCCCTCTTCTCAAAGCCAGTTCTTTCACCTTTGCAACTCCAAGGCTGCAGAGGCTGGAGTCCTGCTGGTTCTTGTGAACCAGATGGCTGGTTCAGGCCATCTTTTCTGTTGTCTTCTGAAATACTTGGCTTTTTCTTGCTGGTCTTTTCAGCAACCAATTTCTCTTCTATTCCATCTTTGCAGTCTGCAACCTTACTGGAGTTTCATTTCTGGCCAAACTCAAAATGTCTTACAGCATTCTGCTAGGCTCTTTCCTCTTGATTCTCAACATAAATCTGGCTAAAAGTTCCCAACAGTGGCTATGCCATTGCCTCAACATTAGACTGCCCTGAAATTTCTTCTGCAAGATTAATTAGTCTTCCACCCTTAATCTCAATCTCAGGCGAAGTCTCTGTACACAAGCAAAATGCAGACAAACTTTCTGCCAAGTTATAACACACATTTCTGGAATCTAACAGCCAATGTACTCCTTCTTCCTGAGCCTAGCCTGGGTTCAAAGTTGCCATGGTCCTGCCTCAGCCTCCCAGAGTGCTGGGATTGTGGGCATGTCTAATTTGAAATAAGTTTCCAAATAAGAACCCAACAAATAAATGAGGAAAATCCTTCAAGGTATACTACACAAAAGAGGACAGCAAAATGTTTCATAAAAGTATAAAGAGATGCCAACCTAACCAGGAGTCGGAGAAATTCAAATTTAAAACACAAGCTACCTCTGGGCAAGGTGGCACATACCTGTAATCTCAGCACTTGGTAGGCTGAGACAGGAGGATCACCATGAATTCAAGGCTACCTGGGATACTTAGTGAATTCAAGGACAGCCCGAACTACACAGTGAGACCCTGTCTCAAAAAGACAAAACAAAACAAAACAAAACCACAAGCTATCACATTATACCCTTCTAATACGTAAAATTATGATCCTTCATCATAAATTATGATGTGTAATAGTAAACATTTTACTGTTAATGGAAATACATATCAGGAAAAGTACTTTAGAAAACATTTTAGCATTATCTGTTAGAGGGTAAGAGGTGCCTTACCCTCTAAATCCAACAATTCCAGTCCTAGGTATATACCACTAAATCACTGACTACAGTATGTCACTTAAATCTTTGTATTAAAAGAAAGTCTTAGTCAGATGTGGTGGCACACACCTATAATCCCAGCACTCGGGAGGCTGAGGCAGGAGGACTGTTGTGAGTTCGAGGCCAGCCTGGATTACAAAGTGAGATCAAGGCCAGCTTGAACTGCATAGTGAGACTTTGTCTCAAAAAGACAAAAAAAAGAAAAAAGAAGAAAGTCTTCATCAGATCTAAATACAATTCAATAGTATTGGAAGACTATGTGAATAAATGAATAGCTACCCAAAGAATGAGCCAGGGGATGCAGGTCAATGGTAAAGTGCTTGCCTAGAATATGTGAGGCCCTGGGTTCAGTCCCCACTACCACTAAAAAGAAAGCTAAAGAATGAATTAATTTTTCCAAAATAATTAAATAGAACACTATCACTGATATTCATAAATATATGCACTAGGTATATATACTACAAACATACCAATTTGAAGGAAGGAGAAACTAACAAGAAAAGACAGATAACATGGGAGCAGGGAGACATAAAAGTACGTATCTATGTGTGAGAAGTAGGGAAAAGTATGAGAACTGGGCATAGTGAGACATGACATTGTTTCTTGTGGAGCTACAAACGGACTTCATAGTTTTTATATCTCTCCTATCTTTAAGTGAAAATTCCCAACTAGTATATTAAAAAGCATTGCTTTCTCATTGACTAGTTGGGTTGTCATTTTTAAAACTTCCTTACAAGCCAGGCATGGTGGCACACACCTACAATCCCCAGCACTCAAGAAGCTGAGGCAAGAAGATCACCAAGAGTTTGAGGCCAGCTTGGACTATACAGTGAATTTAAGGCCAGCTTGAACTACACAGCAATATCTTGTCTCAAAAAACCAAATTTTTGTAAAAAAAAACTTCCCCTACCAACCTCTAACTCACTCACCTGAAAAGATATCTCTGTTCTTTTCTCCTTTCCCCAGCCAGGGCTCTTTGCCTTGTTCCAATAAGGAAACGACATCTGGTTTAGAAATGGAAAGACCTGCTTACAGAAAATGAAGCAAATTCAAAATCAGTCCTTAAATTATGAGAAAAGAGATACCTTTAAAATAAATGCCAGATGGAAGTATTAAGAATGTCTGAACATTAGCTAAACTTACAACCCCCAATTTAAAACTAATTTTTAAAAAAATACCTCCCTGTGACTGTTCAACCAGACAATCAAAATTTCCAACAACCATCCTAAAGATCAAATGATATCTTAAAGGAGATGAGGAGGACGACTTACCCAATGAAACCAGATGGCCATAGTTCTCCAACATTACACATCTATACAAATCTCTCTGAGCAGGCTGGAGCCACTTCCACTCCTCTTGGGAGAAGTCTATGGCCACATCTCTGTATGTCACTGATCCCTGCAATGACACACAGATATGTGCACAAACAGTACCTGTGCCCCCAAAGTCCCTGGGAAAGAGTGAAATAAATCTCACTGTGGAGTGTAAGTGGTGACTGTGAAAGTTTGTAGAACTCTAAGTAATTATACAATTAAGAGACTTAACTTTTTTGTTCCATTAAAAGGGAGAAAAAAAACCAAGTGTTTTTTCCTGAAATGATTTACAGTTTTATTCAAGATTCACGATTATATATGTGAACAACATGGATTTCTCATTCTGGTTATAATTTTCTGTTCCATGAGTACTGCATTTAATAAACAATGTTTTCCTTAACATCAGCCTATTTTGGTATATGTGCTGCGAAGCAAGCACAGTATCAGCCCATTTTAATATGAGTTTAATAGCTGGCTGCACCCTTCAAATGGGACATGCACAATCAAATCTGTCAAGGTTACCCCAAAGAAACTTAGCTACTATGAAGTTCAGCAGAAATTGTATCAGTGTCATAGAACAAGGAAGGTAAGCAATAAAGTACACAGACCTCCAAAGGAAATACTTCCCGGGATAGAACCAGCTCTTTTCCACAGGATTAGGAAAATAGTAAGACCCTGCTTTGAAGCCTGGTTTTACACCACTTGCATGAATCATTCAGCCATAAGCCATGGGCAGGAATTAAAAACATCACAAACTAGTAGCAATTCCAGATGTATGACAGTTCTATTTTACAGTTTAAAAGACGATAAAAGGTTGTTCACTAATAAAGGTGTTTCCTAGGCTAAACATCTGCAGCAGAGGTTTAGCTGAATACCACAACAACACGCAGAAGCCTCTGGATTTGGAGACAAGACGAAAGATAGGCCAGGGAAGTGACTAAAACAGAGAAGTGATTTGTAATGGTCCATGTTGTTATGCCCACCTCTGTGAAGGTCAATCACCAGCATTTAGTCCCAGCCACAATGAAAGCATCACTGTTCCTAGCTACAGAAACTTACAGTCGTGTCTGCAAAATGGGTTCTGTGAGTTCAGGAGTTTTGTTCACAGCTGCATCCCCAAGACAGCATGCGCCGCCCATCAGAATCCTGGCAGGGGCCGCGGCCCCGGTGCTCCCGACTCGGAAGGTCCAGGACTGGACCCAGCATGCTCATCTCTAGCAAGGTCCAGGCGATGCTGGCACTGCCTTCCAGGAATCAGCGCCACTGACGCGGGTGCTTAAAGACGCGGGTGTTAAAGAACACGACACAGAAACGAGGGAACGGCGGCCGGGAGGGGCACACAGAGCAGTCCGGGCGGCCCTGGAAGGGGTAGGGTACCACAGCGTCTGGGCGGGGCGGGGGCACCAGCTAAGGAGAAGCGACCCGGGTCCCAACTGCTGACAAGCGTGGCACCCAGGAAAGGGAAAGAGGACACACACTTACCTGGGCCATGGCAGGAAAGAGGATGTGGAGCACGCAGGCCTGGTGCCTGCGCCGGTACGCCGTCACTTCCCGCCCGGCGCGGCAGGCCCTGTCCGCTGTCCGGCCTCTGGCGCGGGCCTGGGCGACGCGTTCGCTCCGCGCTCGGCTGGCTGGCGCAGGGAGGCACAAGGCGGCCACCCGCGGGTTTCTAGCGAAGGGAGAAGGGAGACCCAGTCCCCGCCTGCACCCTCGACTCTGCCCTGAAAACACCGCCGGGAGTCGCGTAATTTCGCCTTCCCAAACCACAGAGATGCAAACAACCAGGCCAAGGCGTCAACAACTACACTTCCCAAAGGCCACCATGGAGAGGGACAACGGAGCGTTTCTGCCCTACTTCTTCTCCCAGTGTGCCCCGTGCTCGCGGCCACAACGACCGGAAAAAAACAAGGGCGGACTCCGCCAACTAATTTCCTAGAGGACACCGGGGAGACCGGGAGTTTCCGCCTTTCCATAACTCCAAGGCCCCTGGCCACGGCCTCCAGACAACTACTTTTCCCAGAGACCAACGCGGCGAGGGTGGGGCGAGGAAGGGCGTTTGCGCCCTACTACAGCTCCCAGCGTGCTCCGCGGCCACAGGCACAAAGACAGGAAATAAAGCCTGCTTGATAACCTTCTCAGGACCACCCGCGGCTTGCTTGAGCTCCAGGAGGAACTACACTTCCCAGAATTGGCTGCAGACTCTGCACCTGGCTAACGCCCTCCGGCCTCTGAGACTGTACTTTAGTGTCTGGGAGATTCTTATGATGACATCACTTCCGGGCACTATCGTAGCCTGTCAAACACCCCCGACTTTCCAGGGTCGTAGATCTCCGATCTACGGGGTTCCGGATGTTCTCAGAGAACACAGCAGCAGACTGCCGTACGCTCCGCTTGTTCTTGCGGAAGCGCTGGTAAAGACGAGCCCAGCGAACTCTTTTCCTGGCAGCCAGGGAGGGATCCAGGACAGCCCCCTGACCCGGATGAGCTGAGTCTGCGTCGGCAGAAGGAAAGGAAAGGGTCCAACGTTGGACTCTGAGGGGTCGGGAAGGTTCTACGCCCTGAATCAAGTAACACCGGGCCAGGTTGAGGGTAAGGTGTCTAAAAAAGACGCAAGAGAAACACTACGCTGTAGAAAATGGAAAAAGAGGGACAAATTCATTAGCCCGGCAAAAAGACATGAGACACTAAGTAGAACTTTGTGAAGGAATTTGGATGTTGTTCAGTGAACAGTAAGTGGGAAGACGCGAGAATTTTGAGGAGAAAGGTGACGATATGCTTTCTAGAGCTTTCTGTTAAGGATAAATTAAAGGAGGAAAGTTTGAACTTGGAAGTCCGGGAGACAATGGGTGCATAAGCTGGAGACTTATCTAAACTGGTACAGCGGGAATAGGGCTATGGGAGCTGATTCAACAAGTAATTTAAAGGAGGAATCCAAACGGCCGAGTTATGAACTAGGTGTGGTAGCTGGAAGGAAGACCTAGGTTTTTTTGCTTGGATGGTGTGCTTCTAGAAGTTGATTCTTTAAAGTGTCTTCGACCACTGTGTCATCCACTCTTATGACTTCATTTTCCAGTCACACCACAGATGACTTGGCCAGATCTGCTGGCTAGTCACTTTTGTTTCATTAAAGTGATAAAACATAAAATTAGAAAAAAAAATATTTTGAAGACTTGTTAAGTAAGTGAATGTTTAATGAAAACTACTAGTACTGTCGAAACTATCATTAACCTATGATCTTGCCATAATTTCAATACATCCATTTCCCAAGTCTTTTCTTTACACATAATCAGCCTATTTATGAAAGTAATTCAAGTCCTAGTACTGTTTGACATACTTTAAGGGCTCTTACTTGATCTTAAATCAAAAATTCTTTTAAAAGACGGCATAACCTTACTTTCAATCTTTTCTTGAATTATTTTCCTGCTCTGATTAAGCCTCCTTTCTCCAAATGGCTTGAACCACAGGAACTTTGACTATGTTAATTTGCCCTGGTAAATAAACTGCTTATTCTGTCACACCATAACTTCATTAGTTCCTTTTAACTCATTTATCGCCGTGAGTTTGAGGCCAGTCTGGGATACATAGTGAATTCAAGGCCAACCTGAACTGCATGGTGAGACCATGTCTCAAAAGTCACATAAATAAAAAAAGGCTTGGGATGTAGCTCAGTGGTTGAATTGTTACCCTAGCATGTGTGAGATCTTGAGATATGTCTCCAGTACAAAAAAGTAGGCAAAGTTCTGCCAAGATGTAACAGAAATAAAAATCACAAATATTGATAAAAAAGCAGCATAACTAGAGATAGGAGATTCCAAAATTTCTAAGAAAATATAATTTGATGTCAGTAAATATATAAATTCCTTTTAAAAAGCAGCCTATCAAATCTTTAAGAATATAGATCAGGGATGTGAAGGTGATCTGGCTGCGACATCCATCACCCCATTGATCGCCAGGGTTGATTCAGCTGATCTGATTGGCTGGGTGGTTGTCCCCTTCCTCCTTCAATGCTCCCTGTGTGTGCACGCTCAGTTGAAGAGGACAACCACTCCCAATACAAGAGGACCATTCCTCGGTCAGGGGTATACAAGTAGCTGCACTCCCCTGCTAGAAAATCCAAACAAACTCTCAAGGTCCATTTGTAGGAGAATGTAGGGTAGTCAAGCTTCCAAGACTCCAGACACATCCAAATGAGGTGCTGCATGTGGCAGTCTGCCTTTCTTTAAAAAAAAAAAAATTTAAAAAAAGAATGTAGATCAGTGTGCAAAATTGTGTCATATACTCTTTTTTTTTGTGGTAAATTGTCAAACCTTTATTGGGTTTGGCACCTATGTTCTGACATACCTATGGTATATCAAGGTCTCTGAGCTGCTAGCCACCTCTTGCTGTTCCCATCTGGATGGCATGAGTTCGCAGGTATGATGCGTCCTTGTGATGTACTAACAGTGTTCACACAGTACACCTCAGTACAGTATATTAGAACCTGGAGTAAAACTAAATGTTTCAGGTATTGTTCCATGTTAATGCAAACATTTTTCTTAAGTTGGCTTTTTTAAAAAATGCATTTTCCAAATCAAACCTTGCATACCATATAACCCACGCTATATAAATCTGCATTAAAAGCAGTATAATGCCTGCAAGTGGGACTTAAATATGGTCAAGCCTGTCTAGTCCATCTTCTTTAGGGTTGTTAGGCTCTTTCACTATAGAAGAGGAATATGAGAGGTACACTAATACTGCATCTTTTAGGTCTTTAAGAGTAGCACTGATCTCAGCCCTCTCCCTCAAATGCAATATTGTTTTTTAACTTACTGTATGACCTGGGGAGTGACTTTCAGGGCCTCCTACATGACCTTCCCCATTATGGTGGCTCTTAACACAAACCAAAGATCCAGTATTGGGGTTAATCCAATTATCCAGAATGTCAATCCCAACTACACACTCAAAAACCAAGCAAATGGCCAACATGAGTCCATGGAACCACTGGACATAGAGGAAGATTTGTCTGTTTAGGACAGCATTCATAGCCAGTCTACAAGTCTTTGAAGCTCCTCAATCTTCCCCTTTATGAAGCATACAATCCACCTATTAAATGGCTATCAGTCTTTGACAAAGGACTGGAGGCATGAAGACTGGATGTACTTGCCATGGCACTTCCTCTTGGAGCCTAAACTACATCTTCAATGTTTTCTTGATCTGAGTATTAGCTCAAATTCAAGAATAAGACACTTTACTGTGGAAGCTGCTCTCAGTCCCTTGCTCTCCTGCTCATGGGCTTTTTTTTTTTTTTTTTGGTACAGAGTCTCACTATGTAGTTCAAGCTGGCCTTGCCCAAGCTGGCCTCCCACTTCAGCATCCCAAGTGTTGGAATTACAGGGGTGCAACCACACCCAGCACTCACCCATTCTTGCTTTTTTGTTTTTGAGGGGGGTGGTAGTGGGGATTAAACCCAGGACTGCCACACTGAACTACATCCCCAGCCCTTTATTTTTGAGACAGGATTTTATTAAGTTGCCAAAGCTGGGCTCATATTTGTGATCCTACCTCAACTTCCCAGAATGTTGGGATTACAAGCATGTATCACCATATCCAGCAGATTTTTTTGGTTATATATGCTTACAAGTATCTCTATTGCCTATCCTTCTTGCTCAGCCCTAAGGAAGTAATGATCTAACATCTCCATGACAGCCCTATGTATCAAACACCTTGACTGTTCTGCTGACCTTACTGCGCACTATAATCATTGCAAATTCCTGGCTTCTGCAGGGTAAGGGCCACCAGAGGGCCCCTCTTCCTTCATAGTTGTGAGGAGTGTGCACAACAGAAAAGATCTCTCATGAACTAGGCACGTAGCCATGGGTGACTCACCTGGTTTCCTGGGCAAACTGGATCATCTTTAAAGGCTTACCAAATCAGAGTTTTACATATAAGGCAAACTTTTTGGTAAAAGTTCAGAAAATAAATATTTCTGGTTCTGCAAGTTGTACAGTCTGTTACAACTGCTGGATCCTGCACTTATATTTTAGTAGCCAAAGACAACACAGAAGGTAAAAGTGCTTGGATATGTCCCAAGTAAAACTTCTGCTGGACACTAAAATTTGATTATATATAATTTTGACGTATCATGAAATATTCTTTGGACTTTTAAAATATTTTAAAATGTGAAAACTTTGGACCATAAAAAATAGTGCCTGAGTAGATTTTCATGGATCATGGCTGACCACACTCAGTTCTAAGCAGGATGACACTTGTGGTCCAGCTATTCAGGAGGCCGAGGCAGGAGGAACACCAGAAACCAGGAGTTCAGGGACACCCTGAGTAACACAGCAACATGCAACAACAACAAAAATATAACCCAGAAAACAAACATTGAGAGAAACTGTCAGGAACCCAATTTATTAATCACAACAGCACTGATGTTCTACTCAAAATACAGATAACTGTGAAGGAATTGTGGAAGTTCAAGGGTAGCATAGCAGGAGCCACAGGTATTTAGTTTTCCAGGTGTGAGGACAGGATGATGCCACTAGCCAGGCAGCTGCATCTGCTGCAGTCAGTTTGCCCTCCCACAGCAGCAACCTGGCCTCAACAACATGGTGTTTAGGCCCAAAGTCCCATTCCTCTGCCTCTGTGACAGAGACCTACTCACTACCCCCACTGTGTCCATATACACAAATACATCCAGGGATTAAATATCTGTGTGCTTGCTTGTAGGGAGTGGCTGAAGCTGGAAATTGGTCACATGTAGGGGCAAGGCAAAGTTGGTCCAAGAACAAAGAGCACCTGAGGCAATCAAGCTGCTTCATTCCAAAGAAACACCTTGCCTGAGACAATCCCAGCCATTAGTTGCTAGGCAACCCTGTGTCATGTGATACTTGGTCCAATGTATAAATAAAAGCCCCTATGGTGGTTGAGCAGCTCCTTTCCTCCCTAGGGCCAGAGAGAGAAAATAAATTTCAGAGGAGCCATAAAGAAAAAAAAAAAAAGGCTTAGAGGAAGACAAAAGGAAAAAGGTGAAGGAATGGAGCCAACAGAGTCTCAAAAACCACAGATGTATATAGAAATAATTGTATTCTTGGTTCCTACATTTACTTTACTTTTTAAGACCATCACAAAGGATTTGGTTTGGAGCACTATTGTAAAATCAAGCCCCAAGCAGGAAAAGGAGGGTGGCACAACACCCCCACCAATGGAGCTTAAACCCTCTAGCTCTGCTCAGTCAAATAAGGAAGAAACTATGGAAGACAAAAAGGGAAATTCTTTTGAACTGTGCATGGCTGGCTCAGAGCAGCATGGCCCACCAAGGGGAGGGGCGCAGACCAGGTGCTGGGAGGGCCCTGGTCTCTGGTCCTAGGCAGACATAGCTGGGATTTGCCAGCTAAGTCTGTGCATGCCCTTGCACCCTGCACAGCTGTGGCTGCTGGCCCATGCAGCCAACCACAAGCCTGGGCACCCAGGGCTGGGTAGGCTGGACATGACTGCAGTGCACCCCGGCTCTCCCCACCACCCACACGCATGCTTCTTGCACCCAAAGTTTGGCACTGGCAGCACCTGTGCTTGGAGTCCTGGCAGCAGCGGGACATCCAGCGGCCAGAGCAGGAGTGGCAACCGGCATGCTCAGCCAGCAGTGACAATGGCTGCACACATCCCAGTTCCCCTCCTCTGCCAACCAAGCCCATTCCCTTTTGGGCACCTCTACAGTACAGCATGCCTTGCAGCCAGCCACACCCATGACACTAGCAATGTGCACTCTGCTAAGAGCTGCAGGAGTGGCAGCAGCCCAGATCAAAGGAAGGAAAATCCAGAGAAAAAATTTGGCGTCCATGCCTACACAGGTGGCAACCACTTTGTCTCCTGGGGAGGGGGGCTTGGGCGATGGAGCCCATCCGACAATGAGGCAGGTGAATTGAGCCCCTGCCAGCAGGGCAGCTTGCCCAGCACTGAGGCAACAGAGGAGAAGCTGCAGGCAGGGGCAGGAGCCCAAATACAAAAAATAAATAAAGGCTATGATTCAGTTTATTCAAAACACTGCTCAAATCACCCCAGACTCTTGTATCACTCAATTGGTCATTCTTCCCTTAAAAAAAAATTAAAAATCTATAAATAAGGAAAGGGGATCCAAAGATTTTGCGTCTTCTGACACCTACTGGGTTCAAAAATGGAATTGATTATTTAAAGGAAAGACATTTGAAAGGGCTTTTAGGCATAAGTGTGGATGGCCTCCAGCTGTGGCAGCTGCAGGCCCACAGAGTGTGGGCAGTATTTCTCACCATAGCAGAGGTGCTAGGCTGGTGACCTGGAGGGATGCAGAGGCCATTCTGGATATTTCTCACCTTATGTCCTCCCCCATACACTACTCAGTCTAAGGGATCATGATGTATTACAACCCCAATAACTTTAACTGAGCCACAGGCAGCAATCCCAGCCTTTTTAGAACTTTGTTGAGTCACAGGTTTTGCCTCTAAGGGAATAAAGCCATTTTCTCTCTCTTGCAATTTGCACTAAAAAAACCCCAGATGGGTAAGGAAGTCCATGGAAGGTTTTCAGCATACTGACCCTGTTACTAAACTTCAAGTCCCCAGTAATCCCAGACAAGTTATATCTGTTAATGAAGCTGTACGTTTTAAAACCATAAAAAAAATTAAAACAAGCTGATGTTACCTATGGTCCTACAACTCCCTTTCCCTTGAGTTTTGCAGAGCTCCTAGGACAACAGATATAGCCCCAAATGATTGGAAAGGAACAGCTAAAGCATGTTTAAGTCCAGGAGATTATTTGTTGTGGAAAGGAAATTTCTTGAATTATGTAGACCAAGCCGCTCCCCATGCTGTTCACAACATAGCTATTACAAAAGATATACTAATCAGGGAAGGTGCCTTTGCTACCACAATCAATTTACCTTTGAATTACAAGTATATGAGCAAGGTAAAATCGCTGCCACAAGGGCCCAGAGGGAACTTCCTTCAAGGGATGAGATATCCCTTGATTTGACTTCCATTCATCAGAGCCCTGGTGAACCGTTTCAAAATCTTTTGACATGCTTATAGCAGGCTATTTAGAGAATTATAAGTGACACAGAAGCTAGCAAATTAATCATTCAACAACTGGCCTTTAAAAATGTAAATAAATGATGTAAAGAGGCTTTAAGAGCCCACAAAAAACTGCTACACTGTCTGAGACAATTTGAATTTGTGCAGATATTGGCCCCTCATGTGTACAAGGAGCTACTTTGGCAATGGCTCCCTCAAGGTGATTGATTTAAAATACTGTTTTTTTACTATCCCTCTCCATCCTCAAAAGACATTTTGCCTTTAACTGAAAAAAAAGTATTTCCTAAGATTTACATAAATGGGTATTTTCAAAGATTACTTAAAAGAACATATTTCCCATAAATGGAAACCTTGCTCCTTCTCAAGAAATTGATTATAATTCAGTGATAACTTTGCTCTTTTAGAGTTATAGTCAAAAAATTCCTCATTTTAGATTATATAGCTAATAAAACTGTCTCCTTTTAATTACACTCTTCTTAACATCATATACAAGATATGCTAGTGATTCTGAAAGTTTTTGTAAGTCTTTGGTGTTCTCTTGACTCCTATAAAGGTTGACTGCCTGTTTTATTTCCTTTTTTACAAATATGTATAAGGTTTAAAATATGATTGGAAAACACTGATGGTTAAACAGTCTCTTAACTTTAGCATTCCATTAAAATAATGACAGGCCCAGTGGTGGCCTCCAAAAGGGTACAAACTATGACACGTTTTTCATATTTGGGTCACCTTATACAACAAAGACATTATGCCCCAAACTGTTCAGATCAGCCCTGATTTTCAAATTTTACGTGGTAGAATTAATTGGCCTTGCCAAGCTCTTAAGCAAGTAACTCATGATTTAGGTCCTCTCTTTGACATTCACAAGGGGGATCTGGCTCCTACCTCTTCAAGAGCATTTACACCCAAGGCCAAAGCTGCCCTAGATAAACTTAATCTGGCTTTCTCTAGAGTTCCACTTTCTAGAATAGACACATCTTTGCCAATGTTTTAATTATTTTCCCAACTCAGTGTATGCCCATTGGGGTCCTTTGCAGACTCAGGGTCCTTTACAGTGGCTACATATTCCACATGCTTCACATGAAACTATTACTCCCTTTCATGGTGCCATGGCAGAACTGCTCACATACAGGCAAACACATGTTGTTCAGTACTTTGGTTGTGAGGTGCAAATTTTTATTGTTCCCTTTTCTTCAGGTCAACAATGATTATGGCAATTTTTTTTAATTTTAAAGAGTAAAAGAAGGATAACATAATAATAGGGGGGACTTA
>NW_004955482.1:123451-127651 GCF_000276665.1 Chinchilla lanigera
TCCTTCAGACAAATTAATTCAATTTTCACTTCTGTTTTCACAGATAGGTCATTATTGGAGAGGGGAGGTTATGTAATGCCCACTTTTTCCGAAGTATAGGATACAGGTTTCTTTTCTGCACAAAAGACTACATTACAGGCTGTCAAATGGGCCTTGCAAAATTCCCTGTTTTACTGGTCATTTCAGTTCCAATTACCAAATGCCAGGCACTCATATTCCTGAGTTTTGCGCTTTACACAGGGTCTACATTTCAGTACACACTTCCTCAGGATTTATTTTGCTTTTGCCTGCAGTGGTGAAGTGGCTAAACATTTCATTGCTCATCACTTGGATGCATTTACTAACCTTGACTGCCTGCAGACAATTAAGACTGATAATGGCCCAGCATATAGAAGTGCTGCTTTCCAAAGGATTTGTAAAACTTTTCATGTTTCCCTTACTACAGGAATTTTTATAACCTTCAAGGTCTAAAAAATTGTTACACATGCTCACTTTATGCTCAAAATTCAAGTACAAAAACAAAAGGGGCAATCAATCACTCCCACCTCAGTTGGGAGTGTATATTATTACAATTCAATCAGGTAAAGCACAGAAAAGCTACTTTGGGGTCATGGATATGCTTCTATTTTTCCAGAGAATGCTGAACAACTTATCTGGGTGCTACAGCATGCTGTCCAGCTGTATCATGAACCCAGATGTGGACAAGGAGTTGACACATAGTCCTATGACAGTGATGCCTTGGAGACAACTCCACAACCTATAGACAGGGATGAGGCTAGACCTTGCCTGGGGCCTATTAAAGAAACTGACCCAGAATGCCCAGGAAACGGTAACGAAAAATGGGAATCAAAGGTCTGAGTAAGGGATAGAGTATATAGAGATAACTGGGCTGAAAGTTACCAGTATTCTTAAAATAAAATATTAAAAATATATGTCCATTGCAGATAAAAGATTTTATTCCTTACAAATTCTTCTTCTAAGAGATCTCTGCTAATCGATCAACAAAAAATTAGATTAGTCTATTTATAATTATAAATTTCTAAAATTGTAGAAGAGTTACTATAATTAAATTTGGTCAAAAATATATGAGTGTCCTCGATTTTCTAAGATGTTTGTTTCTTCAGTCTGTTAAGCTGTTTACTTGTCTTGTTATGGCAAGTGAGTCCATGGAGAAAGACACGCACAGAAAACCAAAACAAGCATGAATGAACAAAGCTTTATTGGCCAACTGACAGATCACCTCTAACCCAGAATCAGAGAAGATGTCCATGCTGCTCTGGGACTCACCTTTGGTTTTAGTACATTTCAGGTTTCCATGCTAATCATTACTTCATTTTCAGGCATCTCACAAGAGTGCCACATAATTAGCACAAATTTTACCTTTCTCCCAATAGGTCAGACAACCAAATTCCAATGACCATAATGGGTTAGCCTTTAACATATTTCCCAATTTTCTCTGTTCTGTTCCCAATTTATGGCTTTTCTCTGCTTTTAAGCAAGTTGATAAGGGGGCTGGGGTGTGGGGGTGTCAACTACAGCTTAAGTGAACTTCAAGTGACAACTTACTATGAAGTTAAAGCCAGAAAAATGGAGTTTCTCTTGCTCTATCAGTTTCTTTGTCCATTCTGTGAACAACTGTTCATTTTTTGAACTCAACAATATTTCCTCTTTCCCCTTTTTCTTTTGCATTTTGGGACCATTTGTTCTTAATACATACAATTTCAGTTACAGACTTAAAAGCATGCTTTCACCTGGGTTACCAGCTAGTCAGTATGATATCAAAATTGGTTTACTCATAGGTCATCAAAAAAGTAAGATCATTAAACAAAAATCCCTTAGGGTGGGGAGAGGTTATCGGACAGGACTCCAATTGGTGACTAGAGTGGCAAGCTTTTGTTCATTAATAAGGTGCCCCAATGATCTCCATAGTCTTATGGGAGACACCCTCAGTAATTTGGTCCTTGCCAAAACGTAAAGTTTTCTAGAAAAAATACAGTACGGTTTTCTCAAAAAAGATGCTCTTGGTACAAAAGTAAATTAAGAAACAAAGGTTTTCACATGTTCATGACAATTCATTATTGTTACTCTCATGGTGTATTAAATGTTTCATGCCTCCAGATGTACAGGTCTTTCAAAATGTAAAACAAGGGTTTCTTATGGTGATAAACTTTTCCTTCAGATTCAGACCTCTACCTTTAACAAAAAACATTTTTTTGTACCAGGAATCAAACTCAGGACCTTGCACTTGCCAGGCAGGCACTTGTGCTGCCGAGCTATATCCCCAGCCCAACAAAAAACTTATGTGATGTTCATCCCATTAAAGGTCAAATAGTTAGGTAAAAGTTTCTTATGTATTAGGTAGAGATGATTGACTAAAAGGATTATGCTGTGTCAAAGTGAAAATTTAAGTATGTCACAAAATGTCATCATGATTGTCATACTGCAATGTTATGTATGACTTGTAATTTATAATTTTGTGTAAAATATGTAATGTCTCTATTTATATTGGTAGGTATTTAAATACTAGACCATCCATGGTTGATAGAAAATAATGGTTCCATTTTATGTTCTAAGGAGTTTTACATTCAAATAAGATAGTAATATTAAGCTTACTGCCTCCATTACAATGTAACATCATTAACCTTCTCTTCTGGACTTTCAACAACTGAAGTTTAGAGACCAAAACTTAGAAAGACAGATGGGCTAAGAATAAAGCCAATATTTTGTCCCTAACCCTCTTAGGTCAATGAGGACCCAGAACATAAGAGGACCTCTGCTGTGACATGCTATAACTCGGGTGAGTGCCTGATCTTCTGATCAAGGAGACCGTGGGACCACAGAGGAAAGTGATTCAAAGATGTATTTTGTACCGAAGGAGAATCACCAGGAGAGAAAAATAAAATCTCCTAAGCTTTTACATAAAGCAACTTGGTCAAGCAATAGCTGTGACTCATCCAGAAGCTGACACTGATAGAAATACTAAGAGGTACTGCACATGGTTCCAAGGTAATTCCTGAGGGTTAGGGTTAGGATTAGAAAATTATTTAATACTGGTCTCAATAACTTGGTTTTGAATATCAAGCAGAAAAGTATAACCATAAGAAAGAAAATTGTCTACAACTGTCTTCCAAACACAGCTCCTCCAACTTCAACTGAACACTTATCATTTGCTCCAACAGAAGCAGAAAATGGGGAAATGTAGGGAGCAGCTGAAGCTGGAAATTGGACATATGTGTGGGGGCAAGGTAAGGCCAGTTCAAGAATAAAGAGCACCTGAGGCAATAAAGATGCTTCAGTCCAGAGAAACGCCTTGTCTGAAAAAATCCAGGCCACTAGTCACTGGGCAACCTTGTGTCACATGACACTTTGTCAAATGTATAAATAAAAGCCCCTAAGTGGTTGAGCAATTCCTTTCCTCTCATCAGAAAAAAGAGGTCTCTACCTGACCTCAGGTTTCATCTCTTATTTTTATTTGTTCATCCTCTCACCATACATTCCCCTGGGAATATTGAGAGCTGCATGGTAAACAGCACTTGCTTTCATCTTGTTGTGGCTTCTGCTAAGAGACATCCAGCTTAAAACCTAAGAAGAGTGGAAGGAAGATGACTCTCTTATAGTTTGTGACACAGCATGTGTCCCATTTGTCTTTTTGCTATTGATATTGTTGTTGTCATCATTGGTGGTATTGGGAAAATTTGTGCCTTTGGCACTGTGGGGATATAATTATGCTGCACCTTTAGGGATTCTTGGAACCCACAGGGATGCATGGTTTCCCTGAGTGGAATCCACCAGTGAGGGAAAACTTTCCACAGAAACTGGATAATTAGATAATTTTTGCCTTGGAAGTGTGTTAGAAATTGACAGAGGTAGGAAGAGTGGGCCACCAACCACTTGGCAGATGGCCCCACAACTCACCAGATACATGAACTCTGGTAGCATTATGATTAGTGCAGAGTTTATTATCACAGCTGTGACTTACCATCATGCAGTAAGTCAAAACAACATGCATTTATCTTTACCATTTTGAAACAAATTTCAAAACAAGGTAATAGAACAGTAACAATGCTTAATACATTGCATAGTGTTATCTTTAAATTACTCAGAGTATAAGATATAGGCATTTAATTGTTTAATTAGTACAAACCTTTCTTTTCAATGAACTAAGAAAAATTAGAAGTATAGCTATCATTATTACCATAT
>NW_004955482.1:127751-160687 GCF_000276665.1 Chinchilla lanigera
TTCTTTCTTTTCTCCTTTCCACCATCAGAATCTCTCTTTCTTTTGAATAGTCCCTTTCCATTTCACAATGTCTACTGTACATTTTGGATCTTATTTACTCTTTCAGCATCACACAGTAGGGAGACAATACAATATTTGCACATGTGCATCTGGTTTATTTCACTTATCAGTATTGTCTCTACTTGCATTCATTTAACTATAATACTTTCCACTTTAACTTATTGCTGAGTAGTACTCCACTGTATAAAAAGACTACATCTTTCTAATGCATTCCTCAGCTGATGAACATTTGGGTTGTTTCCAAGATCTAGCTATTACAAGATTGTGCTGCTATAAACATGGGTACACATATGTTGCTGTGGTATGTTTTTAATTCTTCTGGGAAGATACCCAGCAGGGGAATAGCTGGGTCAAATGGGACCTGTAATCCTAGTTTTTCAAGGAATCTCCACATTGATTTTCTCAGTGGTTGCACCAGTCTACATTCCCATCAACAGTGAAGAGTTCCTTTTCCCCAAAAACCTCACCAGCATTTGTTATTGGTTGATTTCTTAATAGCCATTCTTTCCAGGGTGAGATGGAATCTGTGTTATTTTAATTTGCACCTTTTGAATGACCAGTGATGTTGAACTTTTTTTCATATATTGATTTGCTGTTTGTATTTCATCTGAGAAATGTGTATTCATCTCAGATGCCCATTTTTGGATTGGGACTTTAAATTTAGGAGGTCTGATGGGGGGGACCTCTTTATATGTTCTCAACAGTAGTCCTTTTTCTCAGAAACACTTGGCAAACATTTTTTCCAACTTTGTGAGTTGTCTCTTCATTCTGTTGATGATTTCTCTTGCTGTGCAAAAGCTTTATTAGATGGCTCCCAACTGTTCTTTGTGATAATTCCTATGTGATTGAGGTTTTACTCAGAGTCTTTGCCTACACCAATGTCTTCAAGAGTTTTACTTATTCTGTATTCCAGGAAATTTAATGTTTCTGTTTTAATATTTAGACTTCTGATACATTTTGAATTTAGTTTAATGCATGGTGAAAGATATGGGCCCAATTTTAATCTTCATCATGTGCAGAGCCAGTTTTTCCAGCTCCATTTATTAAAAAGGCTATCTTCCAGTGAATGTGTTTGGCACCTTTTGTCAAAGATAAGGTGGCTGAGTATATCTGGAGTTGTTTCTGCATCTTCTAATCTGTTCCAATGATCTTTGGGTCTGCCTTTTTGCCAGCAGCATGCTGTTTTTATGACAGTAGCTTCATGGTATAATTTCAAGTCAGGGATTGTGATGCCCCCTGCCTTACCTTCATTGCCCAGGATTGCCTCTGCTATTCTAGGTCTCTTCTGGTTCTAAATGAATTTCACAATTGTTTTCTGTAATTCCATGAGATATGGTGTTGGAATTTTGATCAGAATTCCATTAGGTCTGTATAATAGTTTTGAAAGTATGGCCAGTTTCACTACATTGGTTCTTTCTACCTAACATCAAGGTATAATTTCCATTTTCTAATGTCCTCTTCAATCACCTTTTTCAGAGAACTGCAGTTTTCAATGTTGAGATGTTTTATTTCCTTTGTTAGATTGATTCTGAGGTATTTCATTTTGGGGAGGTGCTATTATGAAAGGTGTTCTTTCCCTAATTTCTCTCTGTGAGTTCATTGTACACAGGAAGACTATGGATTTTTGAGAACTGACTTTGTATCTGGCTACACTATTGAATTTTCTTATTAAATCCAGTTTTTTAATGGAGTTTCTCGGATCTTCCAGGTAGAGTATCATATCATCTGCAATAATGACAATTTAACTTCTTTCCTATCATTATTCCTTTTACTTCTTTCTCTTGTCTAATTGCTCTGGCTAAAGTTTTCAGGACTACGTTGAATAAGAGTGGAGACAGTGGAAATCCTCTTCTTGTTTCTGGTTTTAGAGTGAAGGCTTTCAGTTTTTGTCTATTATGATATTAGCTATTGGTTTGTCATAGATGGCTTTTATCAGATTAAGACCATCTATTCCAATTTTCTGTAGGTGAATAGGTGCTGAACTTTGTCAAAAGCTTTTTCTGCACCTATTGAGATGATCGTGTGAATTTTGTCCTTGGGTGTTAATATGTTACATTTTATTGATGTTACATTTATTAATTTATGCACGTTGAACCATCCCTGCATCCCTGGAATGAATCCGACTTGGTCATGGTATATAATCTTGTTGATGATTTGCTGCATTCTGTTTGCCAATATCTTATTGAGGATTTCTGCATTTATGTTCGTTATGGAGGTTGGCATGTAGTTCTCTTTCTTAGTTGGGTCCTTCTCTGGTTGTGGTATCAGAACACTGCTTCCTTCCAGGAATGAATTTGGGAGCTTTTAAGATTCTATTCTTGTACTGAATTTCTGGAATCTTAACTATGATGTGCCTGAATGTAGATTTTTTTAATCATACCTCATTGGAGTTCTATATGCCTCACTTATGTGCATGTCAAATTCTTTTTCCCTATCAGGGAAGTTTTCTTTTTTTTTTTTTTTTTCTTTTTTTGCCTTTTCATATTTTTATTTTTATACATTTTTTTGTATTAAAAAGAAAAGCATAATTACCACAAATTACAAAGGACTAAAGCAGGACTAAAATAATGAATGAATCACTTTAGCCTGGGATAATACTGTTATAATACAAGCTCATTCAGGTATTTTACATTTTTTTGTCCTTTTAAGTGTGGTATCCTAGCACATGGTAAAGACAATGTACTATGAGCATAAGCTGGAACCTTCTCTGCAAAGCCAGATGACAAGTTTTCCTCTGCAGTGAGAAATGGGCTGTAAGTTCTTGTCTTCTCTGCCTCTGCCACCAACATAGCTGAAAGAGGAAGAGGGTGGGGATAGGGAAGAATCTAGGGCCCCTTCCATACAAGAGGTACTTCAGGGTTCCCTACCAGGGAAGTTTTCTGCCATGACGTCAGTAAACAGTTTTTAAAATATCATTTATGCTATCTCCTGCTTTTTCACTGTCTCCATTCAATCTTAAAATATTCTTTGCCTCATCTAGAAGCTGCTGGATTGATTTCTCATGGTCCCTTGCTATTTTTAAAGAATTGTCTTTACATGATCACTAAGCACAAGCCTGTCCTCTATAGCTGAGATCCTGTCCTCTCTTTGGTTTAATCTGCTGCAGATATTTTCAATGGAATTTTTATTCTCCTGGATATCTGCTTGAATCTGCCTTAGGAATTCCATTTATTTCCTATGCTGAGCATTCATGGCTTAATTTTCTTAAACTCTACTATTTTTATTTATTTATTTTGTCTGCATCCACTCTAGTGTCACTAAGCATGGTTTTCATTGTGAACACCACTCTGCAGTTATCTGAGAAATTATTTCTGATTTGCTTTTTTCTAAAGCCTCATTCAATTGCTTTGTTACCACTTCAGAGAAGCCAGGTGAGTAGCTTGCAGACTGTCTCACCTCATTGCCCCATGGGTTTGCCTTTGTGAACTGGATGTCTGGGGTTGCATCTTAAGCGTCTCATTTTTTTTCCTTTAGTTTAACTTCTGGGGTGATGCTTGCAAATTGCCTGTAGTGAGGTGCTTTGTTGCTAGTATTTCAAACCCTTAGGAAATGACTACTCTGAGGTATTTTCCAGATGTAACTGGTTTTGAGGTTTTGAGTCTGTTGGAAGATCCTAATCTTCAACTTGTTGGGTATGACAAGTTGCTGCCTGTTTGCCCAGCCCTGGTTCTTTGGCATTGTGCCACAGTATTTTCTATGACCCTTAGTCAATCTCAGTCTTGGAATACCAGGAAGAATAGCTGTTCAGGACAATTATGTCACTTTTGGCTTACACAGTACTGTCAGCAGTAACAGTAGCAACAATCATGGCCTAGGAAAGACAAACTGAGATAAGCATTAATTTGCCTTCTTTAATCATATGAACTAGATTTGTAGTTATATAATAAAATCTGAGGCAGACCAGAAAATTATATGTAGTAGATAAGTCTTTAAATGTCAATGTCACCCTCAGGGTCTAAAATTGAAAAGGGGTTAGGAAAAAAACAGTAGAAGAGGAAGAGATTAGAAGTAAGGCTGGAGGACAAGGGTATCACACTAACTTTGAGAAAGTTGTGCAGAAAACTGGAGGGAAAGACAGAAAGAAGAGATAAAAAGAACAGAAAAAAACAACCACAAAGAGGCTAGAAAATATGTTCACATATATAGAAAGAAGATCAATGCCAGAGAAAAAACCAAAACCAAAACCACAACAAAAAACAAATGAGAGAAAAGAAAGTCCACTTCCATGTTTGTCTGTGCTGTCACTGGTAGAAAACGTGTAGAGACAGAGTACAGAACTGAGTTGATTTATCCAAGCAACAGTAGCTTTTGGCAGGGTAGTCCATAATCTCAGAGGGCCTGCACCTTCTGTTCAAGACAAGACTCATTCAGCCTGCAGCCATCAGCACACTTTCCACAGACCTGGACACAGCTGGGAGCTATTAGATGGAGCCAGCAGCTGCTCTGAGTTCTGAGCTCAGCTGGCCCCTCTCCAAGATGGCTCCTGGCCAATTACTATCTTACACAGGATAACTGAGCCCTCAGCACTCACTGCCAGCTACTGTAGTCTTTCACATCCACTGTTCCCCTCCACTGCTGCATCTCTGTGTGGAGGCTTCTGGGCTCATCAGCAGTCACCAAGTGTTCATACGCTTGAATCTCCTCTCATGCAGTGTGTTCCCTCTCAGAGAAAAGGTGCCACTGGCTACCTCCTTGGTTTGTTTTTTGGTTTTTGGTGGGGGGGGGGGTTGTTGTTTTTGTTTTGTTTTGTTTTGTTTTGTTTTTGACAGGATCTCACTATGCAGTTCAGGCTGGCCTTGAACTCACTTTGTAGCCCAGGCTGGCCTCAAAATCACAATGATCCTCCTGCCTCAGCCTCCCAAGTGCTGTAACTACAGGTGTGCACCACCTCTTTACTTCCTCTGTATCCCTTTACTTTCTCTGTAGGCTTCAATTTGCACTCAGATCCTTTCTGAGTATAGTAGGCCCACTTCCCTCCTTCATGTCTTCCTCACATTGCTATAGTCTAGTATCTGGACAGCAACACCCGGAGAGGCTCTTTCTGTGCTGCTTACCACTCTATCATCGTGGTGCCTCTAGCATGCATTTTCTTAAAAGTTGTGGCACACCAGAAGAGCCAGTTCCTTCTGGAGCTTCAAAAGAGAGAGCCTGCTTCTTGCCTTCTTAGGTTGCTGTACCATCCTCATTGTTGTACTTCCCAGCTTCTCCCTCCTCCTCCAGATCCAGCAATGGCTATTTGAGAGTTTCTCACAACAGATCATGGTATTCTGTAGTCAAATTGCCCTCAGCTTCTTACAGTGACAACTCATGATTACCCTGGGCCAGGTTCCCATTTCCCTAAAGTTTCTTTCACTATTCAAAGCCCTGGATTCAACCCCAAGCACCAAGGGAGAGATGAGAGATGACTGCCTCTATCACATCCCAACTGTTCCAAAGCAGTGGGGTAGGTTGCTAAGAGCTCAAAGAAAATACCTGGTGAAGGGCTTGTGGGAAATACAGTTTACAGCTTAGTAACAGGTACTAACAGGGAGGATAAGAGTTAATTTATACTAACAGGGAAAGGTCAAGAGGAGCATAAGGGTCCAATGGCACTACTTAGAAGGTCCATAAGGGGCATGTACTTTTCTAAACCATTATTTGGCAAAACCCCCCTGAGGAGGAGATAGTTGATGACAATACTGCTTGCGAGGTCAACAGCAGCTGGATGGACGAATCACTCCATACAAGGCCACACAGGGACAGGTTTCATGGATTCAACTACACAGCAAGGATATGACTGGCTCCCTAGGAACAGCTGCCTCATCATATGGGCAGGAAAGCCAAATCTACACACAACAGCAATTTGCCCAGTTCCCAGTATCGCTTGGCCAGTATGTATCTGGATGGTCTGGTCCAGACATGCTGACAATGTCCCCTTGACTTCAAGTCTCAGGAACTTTGCACACACAAAAAAAACTACATTTTAAAGATACAGAGTTTCAGGGAAAATTTACCTTCCTGCATTCAACTCAAATAAGAAATTTAAGAGGCTACACTCACATGTTTAAAAGCTTATATGATTAGTCTGTGCCATAGATTGCTTATTTCCATGTTGACCATCCCTCTCCCACAACCTAGGCTGCTCTTGAAGAAGTCTTTAGTTCACTGATCTTTCCATGTGAATGTCCACCATGCAGCATTTTCAAGTTACTCTTTTAAACACTAACTTCGTCAATGCAAAATTATTTGCTACATAAGGATGGTTTCATTGTAGGGCATGGAATTTCAGATGGTGTGCAGCTGCCTGCCTCAGCTTTAGAGGTCTCTATTCAAGTTCACCTTCCCCAGGTGCATTCGGTGGCTGAATGAGGGTAGATGCAAAGACTCATTCTTGCTGGTCTGAATCCCTGCATGGCAAATGTGTTTCAGGGCCAGGACAGGTTCTGTAGGATGTGCACTGCAACTCAGCCTGCAGTTCTATTCATTTCTACTTCCTTCTGTCCTTCCACAAGTATTTGTTCTCAGTGAATGCCTTGCACTCCATTCTATCTGAGTTTGCTTCCTGAAGTTCCAAATGATTTCAGTTGGTACCAGAAGGGAAGCATTTTAACATTGCAAGGGCTGAGGCTGGGTTTTGGAGCTGGGTCAAATTTTATCCACTGCCACTACAAACCTATGCAGTGGTGAGTGGAGTATAGAAGGCCCTGGCCAAAAAAGAATGCAGCACATGGTGTTATGTGTTAGGTGTTTGAACCTCAGAAAAGAAAGAGAATATCAAAGTAATAGGATTGGGTAACTATTGCTAAAGGCCACTGATACTCTACAAAAAGGTAACAAAACAACTGAGCCCAAAACATAAGCACTGAAATTCATGAGTGGATGTCAGAGGACCTTTTGCTGCATACAAAGCTCTCATACCCTACAGCAGCAAGAAGACTGTCTGAGCAGCTTAACTTCAAAGAAGGCTAAACACCAAGGAGGGCAGGCCTGACATGAAAGGCAGGGTGCTGACCTGGAAAACCTGAGCCCTTGACACAGTATATGCAATGGAGGCCTCAAAACAAAGGATCCTGAAGATTTTGCCCCTCCAGACTTTTCTGAATTCACTGAGCCTGCAGAAGAGAGGTCCCCCCATCACATCCTAGTAAAAGCTAACACCACCACTCCTCACCTTGCTGAAATACAATGCAAAGGCCTCTGCTTAATAGCCCCCAAACACATACCACTAGTCATAGCATCACCCATTTGGCAAGGTGCCATGCCTGAACAGGGAGGGAACAGACTATATCCCAAAGGTGCAGAATTACCCAAATGGGCCATCATTACCAAAAGGAGCACCTGTGGCTCTGGACTGAGGATGGGTCTGAGGACTATAACAAGGAACTGTTCAAAGAACAGCTTGATTTTGGATGCTTTGCTGGGAGCCTGTCTTTAACCTTCTAGTGAAACCCCCAAGAGAGGGTACAAGTTCAACACAGGTGCTCCTAAGAATGCACAAAGGTGACAACCAACTGGGACAAGCTGAAAGGCTAGAGAGCCTCTAGAAGATGGGAGGGAGGGACAGAGACCCAGGACACTGGAGTATTAGGACACACAAGAGGAAAGGTGTGCCACCTACAATGATGAAGCCCGCAGAAGATGTACACACAACACGAAGGCATGGGCAAATAGGAAGTCCTATGGTGGCTCCTCCCCACAGGCAGGCTAAAGGTAGGAGAATCTCACAGAACAAGGGTTCCCAATTACGATGGCGATGACAGAATCCAAAGAAGCCAGAGAGCAAGTGGCATGCTTGCTTGTGGAGACCAGAGTGCCAAAAATAGTGTGATGGCTGGCAATGTGGGAATGGCAGGGAAAGCCTCTCCACAGAGGCATTAAAGGGGTGACCAGAACACCAAATCCCAGAAAGAAAAACAAATGGACAGCCACATGGATGCCCTTTAGCTTATGCCACCAAAAAAAATCAAAGAAACATAACTGAGCATGATTAGTTAAAAAGTTACGAACTCGTTTGAAAACCTAAGCCAGTTTTCAGACCATCATCCACTAACTGGAGATGTGACTGAGTCCCACCCCTATTGGAAGAATATGTGTCAATGACTGTCACAACCATTCTAAGAGACCTGTGGCCATTTCTTTGGATAACTCTACTCAGAGCAAAGGCACATGATAGGCACACTGAGAACCCTTAGAATGTCTGTTTAGAATCAGTCCAGTTCTAAGTATCCAGGAGTGGAGGTCCCCATCAAATCTCTAGCTAGAACTACTCACTACCTGACTAAAAACTGGCCCTGTGAAAACCAGGTAGATCTTGGAAGATGACCATAGCTCAACTTTGAGTTAAAACAAGGTAGCAGCCCCAATCACAGCCACCATGCTTGATATGGTGTCTTCCTTGGAAGAGATAGATAAGGTCTGAGTAGGTATTTGACTACTGGTGTGTTAATGCACTTTTAGAATGCATTATTATCACAAATTAAGATTAATACATGACTACTCACTTGAAATAAAATGGGTAATGGAATAAACAATTATATACCTGAAATGAACAAAGATCTATTTTTAAACATGGCAGTATTAACTCTCCTGACCTGTTTTTTTTTTTAAGAGAATAAAAAATTTAAAAACCATTAAGACAGGAAATCAACAAGGGTTGTTATATTGCATATTGTTATCTTCAAAGTAGTTGTTCAGATTACCAGACATAAGCCTGCAAAATTGGTCAAAAAATTAAGGAAAAAATAAGTATTAACTGTTCCTTTCAATAAACCAACAAAAATTAGTAGTACAATTATCTCAGCTATCTTGTATATATTTTTTTCCTTCTTTCTTCTCTCCTTTTCCTCATTCCAGTTGTCCTTTCCTTTTGAGCAGTTTGTTTCCCTTTCACAATATCTATTGCACTTTTCAGATTTTATTTACTCTTTCAGTTTCTTACACTAGGGAATGTTTATACATCTGGGTCTGATTTATCTCACGAGTATGGTCTCTAGTTGCACCCATTTACCTATAAAAACCTCAAGTTTATTTTTCTTTATACCTGAGTAACACTCCATTGTATAAAAATACCACATCTCTTTTATCCATTCTTGTTGATGGGCATTTTGGTTGTTTCCAAGATTTAGTTATGACAAATTGTGCTGATATAAACATAAGTGCACCTATATCGCTGTGGTGTTTTTAATTCTTCTGGAAAAATACCCAGAAGGGGACTAGCTGGCTTAAGTGGGACCTCTAATCCTAGATTTTTAAGGAATCTCCACACTGATTTCCCCAGTGGTTGTACCAGTCTGACTTGTTTTATAAGGTAGAACTTTGAAGCAAAACCTGATTGGTTCACTCCATTGGTGACCTCAGGTGGAGCAGGCAGAAGCATGTTGCTCTCCAGAGGTTAAAAGTTAAGCCCCACATAGGTTCCAGGGCACTGTTACATATACATTTGTAGGAGTCTGTTCAGAGGCATACAATGGCATCCCTCTCAAAGATAACAATCAACTGCCTCTTCAGTGTTCTTCCACTCAGAATAAAACATGATCCTGAGAAATCTCTTGTTTTCTTGGAGCAGCGTAATCCTTGGCATGACACAGAAAGCTGCTGGTTTCTATCAGGGGCTGGAGCAGGGAACTGCTTGGTAACAGGGCCACCCTTCAATAAAAGCAGCCCTGAAGCTTAGGATATGTCATCCAGTAGACTCTGAGGGCTTGAGGTATCCAAAAGAGGAAAAGACACCATAGAGTTCATGGGACTATACACAACCCCACTGCTTAATACCTGATGGTTCTTTTGGGTGATTCTGATGGAAGTCATGAATAGCAAAGTGCAGCTCTGCTGTCAGTGATGTCACCAGATGACACAATAATGCTGAATACCAACAGCTGACACACTGGCTGCTGATCAATGATGCTGTCATTCAGTGATGACTTGTGCAAGACACCATAAGTTGACTCCGCTAGTTGCTGCTCTTTGCCAACTGTAATCCAGTGACAGCTTGTGCTGAACACAGTAGGTCAACTGCAAGAAGATGGTCTCTGATCTTTATTTACTGGTCTCTCATAGCAGCTCTAAGTGTTTATTAATCTCTTTTGAGATGTTGCTCTGTTCATACTATTCAGGATTAAGTATCCTGAGGAGATTTACAGGACTTCAGGGCCCAGAATACATGAGAAATAAAATGTTTACACATCTGGGTCTGATGTATAAACTTGATAGAACCACAGAAATGTTTATAGAATCACAGAAATAAGTCTATTTTAACAGGGCCTGTGCTGCAGCACAGTAGGTCAGTATACAGGAGGGAGCCCTTCTGATTAGTGTGAGGAACACTGCTTATATTGACCCAAGTAGGTGCAGGGTTCCAGAACAGCTGCAGCTGTCATGGTAGGAATAAGGGAGTGGGACTGAAATCAGAGACTATTCTGGAAGGCTGAGGAGGTTTTAAGAATGGAGCCCAGATCCCTCTGATTTTAGTCATGTCAGGGTGTCCCCTTCCCCTTCCTCAAAAAGGCAACAGCATAGGGCCAGAGATTTAGCTCAGTGGAGCAGCACCTGCCTGGAAAGCATAGGGTTCTGAGTTTGATTCCCAGTATACCGACAAAAAAGGCAACAGCAGCATCTGATGTGTCAAGAGTTGGGGAGGGGAACCCTGACAGTGCAGCTGTACTTATGTTGGAGCAAACTGGAAGAGCATGGTCACTAGATGGCCAGGGAGGACTCTGAAGCAAGTCTTCCTAGTTCATGGGGGGTGGGCACAACAGTCTCTGGCCAAACAAGGCTCCCTCACTTTGGCTGGCACTAGAAAAATAGTCAGTCCCATCTTTCTCATCTCAGTTTTGCAGGAAGATTATCTTGTGAAAAGTAATTTTGTCTTTGTTGCCACAAGAATACTTGAGAGTAGATAAATTATTAAAAAAGAGGTTTATATGTCTCGCAGTTCAAGTGCATGGTGGGGCAGCTCTAACTGGTGAGGGTTCACAGTGTCATACCATGGCAGAAAACAGCAGGAGAGCAAGCAGGTATGTAAGCATGAGAAAGACAAGAAGGAACAGGAGGTGTCATCTCCCTTTATACCATTCCACCCCAGTAATCACCAATCCAGTCCTTCAAGAGCAGAAACTTACTCTCTGAATAAAGCACAAATTCCTCTTAACAGCAACACCTCTTGAAGGTTCAAACACTGCTCTACAATGCTGCAATTCAGACCAAACCTCAACACGACTTTTGATAGGGACACACATGTTCAGACTACAACACACGTGGCTCTTGAAAGATGTGTGGTATACCGCTGAGTTCTGGTAGAAGTGCAGTGCCCAGTCACAGTGCACCAGAACTACCCATGAAGGGCTGGATCACACCACGTGCACAAGACAAACTTGGGCAATTAAAATTGCTATCCATTATAGAATAGAAGAAGTCCAGGATCAAGTATGGCAAGTATTTAAGAAAGCCAAACAGGCTGTGTGAGGAGCAGCTTAGGCGCTCACGAGTCCATACCTCTGTATGAGCACTCCTCCTTCATTTCTTACCTACAGCTATCAGAGAGAGAGAGACTACAACCAGCCTACAGAAGAAGGAAAAGCCTGACTTGTAATTAGAGGTGAGTCAATTCAGCATGAATACAGGACATTATATCCCAAATAATACTATAGAGGATGCACTAGATATACCACATACATTGCCAGGCAGTAGCTGCTGATGCAAAAGAGGCCTGGAGTAGTCTAGCAAAAGCCAGGATGAAGCCACAACTCAGGAGTAATATTCCATCATGATAGGCACATCCTCCTGAATTAGAAGAACACGAATGGGTCAAAGATCTTAACATGGTACTATGTCCTCAAAGAACGCATGGGTGCCCATGATCCCCAGTCAAAGGAGGGACAGTCTCATGTACACCATTACCATAGACCCTCTGGAAGACTATGCTTCTTGTGAAGACAACCCTGAATTCTATAGGGCCAGACATCCAGATCCCTGAAAGTGCACATTTTTGCTGTGGGACACAGCAAATATTCTAAATTGTAAGCCACACGTACAACATGGAAAATCTGCCCTTCAGAAAAGGCATCACTCTGGGGACCTCAAAGCCATATGGGCTCACACCAGGTATTAGATGATCTGGACTTCTCTGTGGTCTGTATCTGCCCCCCTTCCAATTAAAACCTGAGAATTACAAACAGGCCATTAGAGGGTTTTTTTTTCCTTTTTTCTTTTCCTTTCATATATTGAATGACTACACTAGTGCAGAAGTTCCACTGTCTACTGAAAGCAGTATTAGGTTTAACTGCGTAACAGTCAATGGAATAACCTAGAATCACCATGAGCAAAATTAGGACGTTTTTAGATAAGAGGTTGCTGATCCTGTTCAAGATTTAATGTCTCAATGTCTGTTACTGGTAAAGAAAAACCACAATGGATGGAGGGAGAAAGTAGGTAGAGTCACAAAGTAGAACATCATCTTGTTAACGTTTTTTCATTTATAAAGCTTTGTCTCCCTCGTCTGGTAAAACAACTTTCAGGTATTAAAAAGAAGTAGGAAGTCCACAAATTTCAATATGAATTTAAAGACTGAGAAACTGGATGCTGTAAAATTACTATGAGAAAAAAATAAAAATAAAAATTACTATGGGAAAAGATAGGATTAAATGGATATTGAAATACAGGTATCTTCATTTAGAACAGTGGTGATAAACCTGTTACAACTTTCAGTGATAACACCCCCACTGAATCCCGTGTGCTGTAGGTTCACCACCACAGGTTTAGATTCTCATTTATTACGAATTCTAATTTTCAAGCCAGGTGTGGTGACACACGCCTGTAACTCCAGCACTCAGGAGGCTGAGGCAGGAAGACAGTTGCAAATTCGAGGCCAGCCTGGGCCACAAAGTGACTTCAAGACCAGCCTGAACTTCATAGTAAGGCCCTGTCTCAAAAAGACAACAACAACAAAATTATAATTATCAAACAATGTTGCATAATTGTGATTAAAGGAAAATTACTGTTAGAATCAAAGATGAAATACATCATTCTGAAAATACTTTGTGCATAAGAGAAACCTTCATTTTTCAAAGTCTGGGATCAAGCTCAATGTAAGATTCTTCTAAATTTCATTACCATACAAAAATATCTAACTCAAGCAATATTACACAAAGAAAAAACTACAAAATTCTAACTTAGGAGCAGCCTCATGTCTTTTAAAGGGAAGAATAACAGTAAAATAGAAGTAATTTGCCAACCCAATTCCCACTTTGCTGCGGCAAAGGTGAAAGATGGTAAAACAAATATTCTTTCAAAAAAAATAATGGAAATTGTGTTTCCTGACATGTGTCAGTACTCCCAAAAATAGAAAGGCAAAACACATCCCTGAATGTGTCAAGAACTTTTACTTCTTTTTTTTTAAGCAGTTCTGGGGATAGAACCCATGACAGGCTAGCACTCTACCATTAGGCTACATCCCCAGCCCAGTAATTTTTTTAACCACAAAAGTCTCTGTACTTCACATCTTCTGAAAAGTGACCTGTCAATAATTGTTTTCTCCATCTAATTTTTTACAAGATATATTATCAAACACCACAACACAGCAGCAATACAACATATTCAAGTATCACAAGAAATTGAAATACAATGTAATGTTGGGTTACAAAGCACTTAAGATACACAGGCAAGACATGGAGAAAGCTCACCAAAAAAGGAAATTTTATAGCACAGCATCCTTTCATGTAGATGAGTGCTTAGGAGTATAGTTCACACACCCTTCTGCTCACTCAGTATCATACATCACTACTGTTATTTGTGGTTCTTGTCTCTGAAAACTTATTAACAGGACTTTATATAAACTGTTCTCAGATTCTGTGAATGTAGGAGACTTAGAAATGTTCAACTCTTTACAAAAGAGAGAACAATAAACATATATGCAAACAAATATTAAGGATAAAAGAAATGTGATAATTTTTAATCTACTTAGCAACAGGTCATGTTATAAGAGATTCTCTTTTCAAATGATTAAAGTAGAAACAGGAGAGAAAGTGTATCTTGACATACCAAAAGACACTATAAGGCACACATATTTCATGCTACCAATTACACTGTTTCAACTATAAATTGTAATCAAAATATACAAAACGTAATATTACAAAGGAAAATAAATCACAAACACCACTAAGAATTTTCTTCTTCAGATTTTTCAATGATTCGATTTATTCATGTTTTTAAAACTTCACATTTCAGAGTGAACACTCATTAGCCATTTAGAATTGAGATTGAACCCATGTCTATAAGAAGTGTACTGAGCCATGTGTGGTAGTGTGTGCCTATAATCCAAGCACTCAGGAGACTGAGGCAGGAGGATTGCTGTGCGTTCAATATCAGCCTGGATTACAAAGCAAATACAAGGCCAACCTGAACAACACAACAAGGCCTCACCTCAAAAATACAAAAACCAAACCTGCATGGCTTCCCTTTATAGCATTATTTCTTCAGATATTATCCTTCCAATGTGCTTGTTACGTTTACCTGCAATATGAATTTTCCAAAATACAATGCAGTTAGGTTACTTGATGAAGATTTCCACATTTAATTTTTCATATAATTTTATTCCTAAGGTCATTTTCTTAAGTATAATGAATTACCATTTCTTGGTAAAGGTATGGGACACAAGTTACGCAGTGGAACATTTCTAATGGCTAATGAGACTGACCTCTAGAAGGCTTTCTGAAACGATTCCTCCTTCATCTGTCCATGGAATAAGGCTTAACTGCTTTGGAGGGTTCTTGAGACCCAGTGCACTCACAGGCTCCCTCTCCTCCACAAATGCTGACAGGACAGTATGCTTGCCTGCTGAAATGTCCCCATCACAACTTCATCTATGCAACCTCAAAAGGCAGTCTGACATACAATGGGATGAATTATGAAAAGTTTTACCCGATATTTTCTGAAGTAAATGAGGTGTGCCTCTCTGTTAGGCTCACTTATGCATTCCTAAGACTTTGGTCCTGTGTGAGTTCTCTGGTGGTTAATGAGCTGTGACTTCTGGGAGAAGGCTTTTCCACACTCACTGCACTGATAAGGTTTCTCTCCTGTGTGAATCCTCTGATGGTTCACAAGTTGTGACTTCTGAGAGAAGGCTTTCCTACACTCACTGCAGCCATAAGGCCTCTCACCTGTGTGTGTCCTTTGATGTGGAATGAGGTGTGACTTCCGAGAGAAGGCTTTGCCACACTCCCTGCATGTGAAGGGTTTCTCTCCTGTGTGTATTCTTCGATGGTTAATGAGACTTGACTTCTCTCTGAAGGCTTTTCTACACTCACTGCATTCATACGGTTTTTCTCCTGTATGAGTTCTCTGATGTCTAATTAGCTCTGACTTCTCAAAGAAAGCTTTCCTACAAAGACTGCACTCATAGGGCTTCTCTCCAGTGTGAATTCTCTGGTGAGTGTTTAGCTGTGACTTCTGGGAGAAGGTTTTGTCACAGTTCCTGCAACCATAGGGTTTTTCTCCTGTGTGAGTCCTCTGATGAGTTGCAAGACTTGACTTCTCACCAAAGGCTTTTCCACATTCAGTGCATTCATAGGGTTTCTCTCCTGTGTGTGTCCTTTGATGTGATATGAGATGAGACTTTTGACAAAAGGCTTTCCCACATTCACTGCACACATAGGGTTTTTCTCCTGTATGAATTCTCTGATGATTAGTGAGACTTAACTTTTCACTGAAAGCTTTCCCACATTCACTGCACTCATAGGGCTTTTCCCCTGTGTGAGTTCTCTGATGTCTAACAAGCTGGGACTTTCTACTGAAGGCCTTTGCACATTTACTGCATACGAAGGGCTTCTCTCCTGTATGTGTCATCTGATGGGATATGAGGTGTGACTTCTGGGAGAAGGCCTTCCCACACTGCAGGCATCCGTGAGGCTTCTCTCCTGTGTGGGTTCTCTGATGATTGATGAGGCTTGACCTCTCTCTGAAAGCTTTCCCACATTCCCTGCATTCATAAGGTTTCTCTCCAGTGTGAACTGTCTGATGTCTAATGAGTTCTGACTTCTCAAAGAAGGCTTTTCTGCAATCACTACATCCATAGGGCTTTGTTCCTGTGTGAGTCCTGTGATGCGTCACAAGCTGTGACTTCCTACTAAAGGCTCTCCCACATTCCCTGCATCCAAATGGTTTCTCTCCTGTATGAATTCTCTGATGATTAATGAGATTTGACTTTTCACTGAAGGCCCTCCCACACTCACTACATCCATAGGGCTTCTCTCCAGTGTGTGTCCTCCAATGTGATATGAGATGTGACTTCCGAGAAAAGGCTTTGCCACACTTACCACACTCATAGGGCTTCTCTCCTGTGTGAGTCCTCTGATGGGATGTGAGCTGTGACTTTTGAGAGAAGGCCTTCCCACACTGGCCACAATTATAAGGTTTCTCTCCAGTATGAGTTCTGTGGTGTGTGATGAACTGTGACTTTTGGGGAAAGGTTTTCCCACATTTACCACAGCCATAAGCTATTTCTCTTATGTGTCTGCTCTGATGTTTAATGAGGCTTGATTTCTTGCTGAAGCGCTTCCTACATTCACTACATTCATAGAGTTTCTCCCCTAGACGAGTTCTGTGGTAAATGACAATCTGAGACTTTTTATAGTTAATACTATCACATTTATCACACTGATAGTATTTTAACCAACCATCCGCTTCCTGAGGCTTGGTACTGAGAAATAATTTATCAAATACATTAAAGTCATCTGACTCACTTCTTTCACAGTCTGCCTCTGGGATAAGCAAATCTAAATTATGTTCCAAAATCAGTCCATCTAAATCATCTTCATTGTTTGATTTACTTAAAGGAACAAAATCCACACTGAGAGTAAAATTTTTTCCAAACACATCCCACTCATGACATCTTTTCAAACTTCTAGGATGGTCTTGGTTGTCCTGTTGCCACGTCATGTGATCATCTACTTGCCAGACCTCTATAATGGAAACAGAAAACCTGTTGGGCTGTGGTTCATGGAATAAAACACCACAAACGCTATATTGAAGATCGGACGGCTTGCTAGGGATTAGCTTCTAAGCATGAAATAAATCAAGTAGAATGCCTATCTTCCACATATTGAAAACAAGCAGGAAGCTAGATGTGGATAAATCATCCCTGGCTGTTAACAAACAAGAGCTCATCAAAGAATATGAAAACCACATAATGAGCAATGAGGAGTACAACAAGGAGGCAGGAGGTGGTCCTGGTCCAAGATTCTAGGACATTCTCACCCAGCATCCACCAGGCACACACGCACTCCAGGCAACACAAATACTGCAGAAAACAGCAAGAAACTTACATTTCAGCAGAGAGGACTGAAAGTAGAATATTTGTAAAAAAATAAAATAACAAAGCTAACATCATGGTAAGGATTTGGAAGAAAATGAACAGACTGGATAGTTTAATAGGCTAAAACTACTTTAAGCTTGAAGAATAAGAATCATTTGTGTATTTTTCCCAGTTTTATTTAAACTGGACTGAATGCATCTCCAACATTTATTACCAAGAAAGCACTTACTTCATGCAACACATTATCAAAATATATCCTCTTCTGAGCCAGGTGTGGTGGTGCATGCCTGTAATCCAGCACTCAGGAGGCCAATGGAGGATCTTTGTGAGTTTGAGGCTGGCGTGGCCTACAAAGTGAGCTTAAGGCCAGCCTGACCTGCATAGCTAGACTGTCTCAAAAAGACAAAAAAAAAAAAAAAAATCCTCTTTCATGGCACTTGTTTAGGCACAGAACTTTTAAATACAGGTGAACTCTCTGAAAGGACTCAAGACATAAGTTCCCATGGGGTGGAGTGGATATGGTCATTTCTTATCAGGCCTATTTCCATCATCTTCACAACATACCACTTCTTTTCATGTTGTAAGTGCTCTTCAAAAGCACTACTTTCTAATAAAAACTTGTAAACTTGTACTTGGAATGTTTTGTGAGGTCACTCTTAAAGGTATGAAAGATGAGAACTTCCACAGACTTCAATGTCCGTGGAGGCAATATATTTGTGGGAAATGCTTAACTCATTGTGAGTCATAACTGCCCTCATGAATGAATAATCAGCAAGACTTGCTGGTGATCTGATGTAGACAGGACAAGGAAAGAATGAAAAATGATCCGTAGGGCTGAGACTAAACAATTCAATGGACGATGGTGTTAATTACGGAGCTGGACAAGAAAGAAGTCTGGAAGTTAAATTGTTTGTTTTTTTTGTTTTGGTCTTTTTGAGATAGGGTCTCACTATGCAGTTCAGGCTGGCCTTGAGCTCACTTTGTAGCCCAGGCTGGTCTCAAAATCACAATGATCCTCCTGCCTCAGCCTCCCAAGTGCTGGGATTACAAGCATGCACCACCACACCTGGCTGGAAGTTAAACTGAGACTCCACCACAGATCCATTTGCCTTGGGATGTATGTGAAGACTTTGAACTTAAAAAATACATATCAAGAAATGTGGGGCCAGGGATGTAGCTCAGCAGCATAAGAACCTGGTTGGCAAGCACAAGGTCCTGAGTTCAACTCCTGGTACCAAAAAAAAAAAAAAGTGGGAAAAGGTGGGCACAATGGCACATGCCCATAATCTCAGCTACTAAGAAGGCTAAAGCAAGAGAATAACATCTTCAAAGTCAGTTTGGGAAATTTAGTGAAGTCCTGTCTCAAAATTTAAAGAAAAAGTGTGTTTGTTGTGGCAGTTTGGGATGTAGCTCAGTGGTAGAATGCCCATGGGTTCAATTCCTAATTCTGTAAGAGACACAAAGAGAGAGAAACAGACAGACAGACAAAGGAAGAAAGGAGGAGAGAAAGGAAGGAAGAGAAAGAGAGAAAGGAAAGAAAAGAGAGAGAAAGAAGATGAGACTGCCTTGTACTTGGCCATCTTTGGTCTATCCCAAGACCTGTCTTCGTTACTACCTTCAATACTCTTCTTGCCATAGTCTAATCTATCATATGATCTAAATTATTTTGTCCTTTTTTCTTTTGTGGTACTGGGGATTGAACCCAGGTCCTTCACATTGAGCTACATCCTTGGATCTTTATTTCAGTACAGTTTCACTAAACTGCTGAATTCCCAAGCGGGGCTCCAACAACCAACCCTTCTGCCTCATGCTTCTGGACTGCTGGAATCACAGACATAGGGCACCATGCCCAGCCTAGATAGATGACATACCTTTCTAATTAGTTTACTGGCTTCTATTAAATTTTCTACCCAGTGATCAGAACTTCAATGTTCAGAACTTTTAAAAGTACAAACCAGAAATTTTGCTTTTATTTAAACTACTTCAAGTAATCTTAACCATTTCTGTTGCCTACAAGTAGAGGTAGGAACTGGCTCCTACTCTCTACCTTTCTTGGACACTCCAGTACACAGGATTCCAACCACATGGGCTTCCTTTCAGTTAGTCAGACTCTCTTAGAAGTCACAAAGCCTCTTCTCACTTTCCTCATTCATAGCTTTCACTCCTTTTGGAGATGCTGTCAGTTCTTCACATTTCTTGCTCTTTTCACATTCTTCATACCTATTATTGTTTTGTTTTGTTTTGTTTTTTGAGACAGGATCTTGGCACATACTTTAGGTTGCTCCTAAACATACTATGTAGCCCAGGCCGGTCTTGAACTCACAGCAATCCTCCTGCCTCAGTCTCCTGAGTGCTAGGATTCCAGACGTGCACCACCACACCCAGCTAATTCTTCATATCTAGAATCGGCTTCTTCTCCATGTTATTGCTATGTTGGACCCTTAATCCCCAGTGTATCTGCATTGGGAAATGGAGCTTCTAAGGAAGTAATTATGGTTACATTAGGGGTCAAGGGTGGGAGCCTGATCGGAGGGTCTGTGGCAAAAGGGACTCTGGAGTGTGCTCTCTCCCCAGACACTCAGGGAAAAGGCTTACATGAGCACCAGCAAAAAGGCAGCTGTCTGCAAGACAGGAAACTGATTTTTCCATTTCCCTACCTCCAAACTGTAAGGAGTAAATTTGTTTAAAAGACACTCTGTAGTCATTTGCTTTGGCAGCCTAAAAGCAGAACATATTCTCTACTATATCATCTAATTTACTTCTGTGACAGTACTCATCAGGGTCTGGATATTTTCTTGGTTAGAGGCTAACCTGTTCGTTTTTTATCTTCCCACTGGAAAGTAAGCATTATGGGGTGGGGGTCTATCTCTCTCATGCTCCCTATTATACCCAGCACAAGCCTGGAAAACAGAAAAAAAAAAAAAATCAGTATGTATTCAACACAGAGTCAGCAGCAGCTGAGACTGCTAGCCAGAGAAAGGCTGCCTACAAGATTGCCCTTAGCTGATGTCTGGAAACTGGGGTTCTGGCACTTCTCCTACTGTTCCTGAGCCAAGATGTACACAAACACAAAACCTCCTTCTAAAGATTGATGAGAGGTATGAGGCAGTGGACCACCTAGCCAGCCCCAGGAAGGATGCAGGCAGCAGCTCGCTGATGGGCTGACACTCAAACAGGTGTCAAACAGGTGTGCCTCACTGTAAGAGCATGAGAAGTTGCTACACTGCTTCTTCTAGATAGTCTGGGCCTCTCCTATGATACAGCTGAGTGACCTCACCCAGGCATGGACATGAACCCCAGCCACAACATTTACAAGCTGAGTCTAGGAACCCTTCTTGTGACTCTCTGGGCATGGAGTTGATCTTGGGGACCTAACACACAATCCCAGTTTGTGTAACTAATTTTGACATGCACGTCTTTGCACTGATTTGCAATGAAACATGTATGATCAATAAATTTAAAAGTTTAGGGGCTGGGGATTTAGCTCAGCAGCAAAGCGCCTGCCTGGCAAGCGCAAGGTCATGAGTTCGGTTCCTGGTACCGGAGAAAAACCAAAAAAAAAAATTTAAAAGTTTAAAATTACATATATATCATTCTATTCAATCAGCTTTTAGTATCGGATCTATGAAACCAGAAGCTGGAGAAAAATCCCCAAGTAATGTGAGGCATGCCTTGGCTAAAAAAATCTTCACTAAAAAAAAATGCTGCAGAGAAAAACTGCAAAAACAAGTACTATGTGCTCCATAAATGAAGCACTAACGTGAAATCATAAGCCTCTGCATCTGTGTGTGTAAAGAAAGCTCAGAGACCAACCAACTAAAACTACTGTAAATAATGCAATCAAGTCTGGGACGGCACTTAAGAAAAGTGGGAGAACAACTAGGCTGGAGTGTTCAAGGAACACCTCATGAATGAGTACAATGAATACTCAATTCCTGGAGAGAGGATGAAAGATTTCTACACAACTCACAGAATGCAATCAGAAGTTCAGGTGCAGAGAATAAATGTTAAACGTCTGAAAACAATGAGAAATCTTTAAACCCGGGCACCTGTGTCTCTCCTACCTTTAGTGGGCTGCCTGGAGGGACACTGGACATCCTGGGGATTTGTCATACCCCAGCCAAGGATGGGAGGTAGGGGTAAAACCCCAGGAGGCTCAGGGTGCAAATGTCCTCTCACAATGCCTTAGAGAGATCTCAGTAGCACTGATTCCCCATGGCCGCAGCAATGCAACCTGTCACTGGCATTTTCACTCCCAACCCCAGTCCCAATTTCCCCAATGTACTTGTAGGGACTATTATCCCAATAAGTTCCTGACTCAGGGACATGACCAGGAGCTGTTTCTGAGGGAACCTGGAGTAAATCGGTGTAAGGAGGTTTAAGAGATCGGTGTGTGTTGGATGACTTAGAAAAATCAAATATGATGCACATTGTTGAAGGTAACTTATGAAAGATTAGAATCTAGATCCATCTAACAAGTCCTGAGGAACTTGAGGAATGAGAAACAATGGGTGTACTTCTTTGGTCTTGTTGTATAGCTCAGACTGGCCTTCAACTCACTACATAGCCCAGGCTGGCTTCAAATGCGCAGCAATCCTCTTGCCTCAGCCTCCTGAGTGCTGGGATTATAGGCCAGTGCCACCACATCCAGAAAGAACAGTGGGAACAACAACAACAAAAAATAGTAGAAATAGATTCTTCTTACACTCCATTGTGTCTAAAACTATGGAAAAACACAGCAGAACCAAGGTTAAAAGGAATGGTATCTGGGGAGAAATGATGGCTTCCTTTTCTGATATAGTGAGAATGAACAGAGCGGGTTTGCAGGGCTAGGGGTATCTTTGACCCAGGTGAAGGGGATCAAACAGGAAGTCCACATCCTTGATTCAACAGACTAGAAAAACTGTCAGGCCTTTGATGAGGAAGAAATGTTTCATTTTAAACTACAAATAAGACACAACTAAAATTGATTTACCTGGGTAGCTGATGTCCAACTGCCCTGAATCAGCACAGTAGTTTAGAGATTCTGAAGAGTTCCTGAGGCACACTGTACAGACACCACCCACCACAGGCAGCTGAGACCAGGCCTCTTTGTCCTCCATCTGCCTAGCTCTCCCACACTCACCTGAACAGTCTGCGTGTTGAACTTCATCTCCTACCCATGGTTCTTCTCCTTGCTCCAACTTGAAGATGAGATCTGGTTTCATGACTGTATACCCTGTTGAGGGGAAAAATCACAAAGGCTGTGAACCTGAATGCATGGTCTTTAGGGCTTCTGAAGGAAGAGCAAGGCATGGCCTCAGAGTCCACTGGATGATAGAACAAATAACTCTGGGTCAGGACAATGGTCTCCCTGGTGGCTAACAAGGTCTGATTTAAATCCCAAACCATCCAACACCTCAAAGCTCTGCAGCCAGGATCCCAGGTTCAGCTCTGGGATCCCCCTTACTAGCTGTCATTCCTGGGAAACTTACTTTTACTTCTCTGTCTTTTCTCATCAGGAAAAAAGGATAATCACTGTACCTACCATACAAGACTGCTCCAAAGACTACATAGGCTTGTGGTGCAGCATGTGTTGTGCCGTAATTCATATGCAGTAAGTGCCACCGCCACTACTACTATCACACAGATTCAGAGACTGCCAACAATCTAAGGCTTCATTATTGGAGAGAGAAAGCCAAATTCCTTTTGTGGGTGTAGAACTGGAGACTGAACCCAGAGCTTCAAACACAACATGCAAGTGCCCAACCACTGGTTACATTAAGGGCCAAGCCTTTTTGATTTTGAGTCAGTATCATGAAGTCACTCAGGCTGGCCTTGAATTTTCCATCTTCCTCCCTCAGCCTTCCAAGTGGCTGAAATAGGTGTGCACCACTATGCCTGGCTCCAAATACAGAAAGTATCTGAAACAGAAAGTATAAAGAAACTCTTCCAGTCTCAAAAAGGAAAAAGAAAAAGAAACTCTCCAAGTCCAAAGAACTCTGATCTCCTAAATTTCAGTCCAAATTCATTTAAAATTTTCAGAATCCTGTAGCATTAACTCAAAAAAACAAAACAAAAGAACACTGCACTGGGCACACCAAGGTAATCAAGGGAACTTTCTTACCCAGTGACACGAGGCTGCTGTAATTCTCCAACATGACATCCCTGTATAAGTTCTTCTGGTGTGGCTCCAGGAGCTGCCATTCCTTCTGGGTAAAGTCCACAGACAAATCTTCAAATGAGAATGACCCCTGCAAGAACACAGCTCTAGTAAATCTGAAGCAGCACTTAGTACATGCCAGGGAAGGACAGGTCAGAGCTCAGGCCCATGCTCTTCACTATAAGCTATACAGCACCCAAATCCCTACTTCTGCTCAGTGTCAGGTGATGAAAGGCCATTGTGCATCTTTCCACTCATACAAACCAAGATGGGTGGTTGTTTTCTGTGCTACTGAAAACGGAACCAAGAGCCTGTGCACTGATCTACTTCCCCAGCTCATGTCTGCAAATCACACAGGCTGGGCTTTAACTTGCAACCTTCCTGCCTCAGCCTCTGACAGTGCTTGGGTTATAAGTGTATGACACTATAGCCAGATATGACTTTATTGTGGTGCTGGTTGATTAAACCCAAGGCCTCACAGGTGCTAGGCCTGGAATAGGTGAATAAATTCGTAGCCCCACCAACAAAGTATTTCCTGACTCTCACATTTGCCACTGGATGAGATAACAGGAAAAGAAAGATAACAAAATCATACTCAAAAACTGCTTAGTAATCAGGCATGGTGGTGCACTCCTGTAATCCCAGCACTCGGGAGGCTGAGGCAGGAGGATCCTTCCAAGTTCAAGACCAGCCTGGGCTACAAAATGAGCTCAAGGCCAGCCTGAACTGCAAAGGGAGACCCTGTCATAAAAACAAACAAAAACTGCTTAGTTATGTGAAGACTACATATTACATAAATCCATTTACCTGCAATGTCCCCAAAAGGCAAATCTATAGAGTAAGCAAATTAGTAGCTGCGACCGACAAGGTGTGAGAAGACGAACTGACCACAAATGTCACACAGATTCCTACAGAGCAGTGAGCATCTTTTAAAACTGGACTATGCTAATGGTTATACAACGTAAATTCATTTAAAAATCACTAAATTATACAGTAAAATGAGTGGATCTTATTGAGGTTATAATTAATGAAGTTGCTAAAAAGATATTACTATGAATAAATTTATGTCAACATTTGATATCTTAGGTGAAATATCTGTAGTCTCTGAAAACCTATGTACCCAAAGTGACATAAAAAACAAAATCTTGAGCTGGGCATGGTGGCATATGCCTGTAATCCTAGTACTCAGGATCACTAAGAGTTTGAGGCCAGCCTGGGCTACATAATGAGTTTGAGGCCAGCCTAACCTGCATTGCAAGTTTGAGGCCATCTTGTCTCAAAAAAAACAAAAAAATTAAATCTGAATTGATGCTGTAACTGTTAAAGAACTGACCCTACAATTTAAAAAAACTTCTTCCTAAAAAAATTCAAGCTCTTGGTGGCTTCAATAATTAATTCTTCTAGGCATTTAAAGGATAAATAAAATGATCTTACACAAATTCTTTTAGAAAAATAAGAGCATAAATATCTCAATCATTTTATAGGGCCAGCAGACCCCTGATCCCAAACCTGATGTGGACATAAGAAAGGAGCTTTCAGGCAAACAACAAAAAATCAAAATGCCTAACCAGCCATGCATGGTGGCACACATCTGTGATACCAGCACTCATGAAGCTGAGACAGGAGGATCTCCTCAGGCCAGTTTGAGGCTAGTCTGGGCAAGATGGCAAGAGTTTAAAGCCATCCTGGGATTCATAGCAAGACCCTGTCTCCAAAAAAAAAAAAAAAAAGCTTGACAAAGATATCAACAGCCAAGCACAGTAGTTAGCACCCAAAAGCCCCAGCTAGTCAGATGACTTTGGAAGATCATTTGAGACCAAGCAACTGAGACCAGTCTGGGGAAAATAGGAAGATCCTATCTCAAAAATAAAACAAATTAGCAAAATGATCCAGACATGTGAAAAAACATAACATGGCCTAAGGAAATGAGGTCTCTTTTTGTAAAACAAGCTAAAGTCAACATTAGCTGGGTGTGCTGGCACACATCTGTAATCCCAGGACTCAGGTGACTGAGGCAGGAGGATCATCACGAGTTCGAGGCCAGCCTGGCTACATAAGTGAGCTCAAGGTCCACCTGCACTACACAGTGAGACCCTGTCTCAAAACAAAACAAAATTCGACATAATTAATCACATAATATAATAAAGAAGAAAAATGTGGTTATCATTTTTCTTTAGACAAGATTTTGCTATGTAGTTCAGGATGGCCTTGAACTCTGTGTAGCCCAAGCTGGCCTCAAACTCACAGCAATCCTCCTTCCTCAGTCTCCCCAGTGCTGGGATTATAGGTGTGAGCCACTACACTGGGCCTAATCATTTCAACAGGTGCAGAAAATATAGGTGATAAAATACTACCAATGGACTGTCAGAACGAACATAACCTGCTAACCCTAATCCACAAATCACCTGCTGCGAGAGCCAGCCTGAGGGCTAAAGTGCTGATGCTGCCTGAGGCCTGGAAGAGTAACATCTATTGAACCGCTTGGTAGTGACTAATGTGTCTGTCACCACACTGCCCAACACTGCAATCCTAGTTGGACACATCAAAGGCAGCTAGGAAATAACTTTTAAATTTAATTTAACTAATTTAAATTTCAAGTGCATATGTAGCTAGTAGTATAATCACACTGCTGTGAGGTCACAAATGTGCCTGGTGTTTGTCCTGGGTTCTGGGGCCCAGCCCAGGAGTACCTTCCTATTCACAGTGGCCCTTCAGGGTTGATGCTAACAAGGTGATGCTGACTGCCCCAACTCATGTCAGGGTAGGGACAGTTGTGCCAGGAAAACAATCCATGTGACTCAGGGCTTTGAGCCAGGTAGTATCAGCCCGCTTTCCAGGAAGGGGAGGGCCTGTTCAGTCACAGAGTTCAATCAATCATGCCTATCCACTACAGCCTAACCAAGACCCTGACACCAAGCCTTGGTGGCCTGCTGTCTGGTAAACACATCACTGTGTCTCAGGAATGTGATGTATCCTTTTCCATGGGGACAGGCTATAGAAGCTCCACATTCAGAAGCTCCCCCCACCAGACCCCCCCTCGCTTAGACTTCCTACTCCATCTCTTCATCTGACTGGTCCTATCTGTAACCTCTATAATAAAACAATTATAAGTACTGTGCTATCCTGGCTTTTGCAAATTACCTAATTCTAGTAAATCATCTAACTGGAAATAATCACAAGATCCCCCCGAATTTCTAGCCAGTTGGTCCAAAGCTCAGGTGATCTGGAGATCCCTGAACCTGCCTCAAAAGTGAAGTGTGAGGCAGCCTCTTTGGGTCTATGCCCACAAACTGTGGTCAGTAGCACACCTGAGCTGCCATGAGGCCCAGTTACTCTGGACAGAACAGGTAAGAGCACGTCAAGAAGCTCCCCAACTCCTCCTCTACCCCACATATCCCTGGAGGTCCTAGCCAGTACGCAAAACACAAGGAAGGAGTGCCAATACTTAAAGGCTATGTAAAACTGGTATGACTACAAATGTTATGACTACATGTGGAAAAAATAAAAACAGACCCTGGAAACTACTAATGTAATGATGGGTACTCTCCCTTGATGTCACCCAGAACCAGTGAACAGGCAGTCTCCTGTATAAGTACCGTGTGCTAACCAACTTGCCACTGGAAGTCCTTGGTCATCTCCTAAGGGTGAGCTGGAATGTAGAACCTTCACCTTACTCATGAATTCCTCATTTAGTTTTGGTTTTTTTATTTTTTTAATTTTTCTGGTTTTTTTGAGATAGGATTTCACTATGCAGTTCAATCTGGCCTTGAACTCCCTTTGGAGCCCAGGCTGGCCTCAAACTCACAGTGACCCTCCTGCCTCAGCCTCCCGAGTACAGTGTTTCTCTTGTTAACCTAACCTACGATATCATTTATTCAAAGACTTCATTCAAGGATAAAAAAATGAGTACTTAATGCTCAAGAAATATTTCTTTCCTATGTGCAGTTTTCTTCTTCCTTTGAACTGTGCAACTTAAACATTCGTACTTCTTTCAAAAATGTAAGAACAAAGTTTGCAGCTCAAATGCACTAATCATGCAGGATACTATGATTTGCATGTAGTATTCAAATTTAAGAACTTTCCAAGGTCCTATAATTAATGTATCATTTTTCCAAATTCACCCCAATCCCAATGTCTGTTCTGACATTGTTTTCTCAATTTTTTAATCACTCATACTTTATTTTCCACTGGAACATTTATTTATTTCTACTAATCCCCTGGAAAATGATGAGGAAGAACAATCAACTTACTTGTAATGTGGTCATTTTCTGTTGCCTGCACAAGATGATTAGCAAATATGAGGCGTGTTGTATTCTGGGTCTCTTCTGCTTCTACCCCAAAGGTGTGGGATGGTCTTAGCTAGGCCTTCTCCACTGTGAATGAATTTTTGGTCCCAGGAAGCCCATTTTCATCTCACATAAGTAGGCTTACTTGTGAGAACCAAGATCTGTGGGTGCAGGACAAATACCTTACAACTAGGAGAAACCTTGTTTACGACACACCTTCTTCCACCCTTGCCAGGGACCTAGGATCACCTAAGGCCAAGGCACGCTTACTATATAATTAAAATTGGCCTCTCAGGAACAGAAGCAAGACACACTAAAATACAATCCAGGTCCCTATCTCTGCAAAGAGAAAGAATTATCACAAATAATTCTGTGATTTATTCCATATTTACAGTGGGCTGTATTCTATATTTAACAGGTGTTATGAAGGAAAAGACAAGATTATTTCAAACCAATTAAATTTTGCAAAGTTTACATGATTTGATTTTAAACATATTTGAATTTCAGTCACCTTTTTCCTTTACAGGCTATGTAATTTTTTTTTTTTCATTCAGACTTACATTCAGACTGAAGAGAAAAACCATACTGTATACTAGACATAGGCCCTTCAAAGTGGACTATACACTTGCTCCCCCACACTCCTTTTTTTGAGAGTCTTGCTATGTTGCCCAAGCTGGGCTCAAGTTTGTCATCCACCTCTCTCAGCCTCCCGTAGTGTTGGAATTACAGGTATAGACTACCGCATCTAGCTTTGGTCATGTGATTTTTGGCAAAAAAAATAGTAACTTTTCTGTGCCTAAGTTTCCTATTAAAATCTTTTATATCGTTCCTATTTTTGTCTGCCAACTTTATGAATTTCTAGAGGAAATGGATTTGAACCTTACATATGATTATATGTGATGAGTTCTTCCTTTAATTCTGTGGATATGTGGACTACATGCGTAAGGCTATGCTACTGAAGGATTATTTCTTTCATCTTTGTGTCATGAAACTCCATACCTCAAATGCTTTCTACCTTAAAATCTATTTTACCTAGGATGAAGTTGGCAACATCAGCATCCTCTTAGCTAGTATTTGTCCCAAATATCATCCACCATACAACTACACTTAAAACTTTAGCTTCATTGTTTGTCTCTTAGAAGCAGCTCAGAGCTCAAATTTGTTTTTAATCCAAAGTAATAATCTGTCTTTGCCTGACAAATTCAATATACTCACAATTATTGTAGTTATTACACCATTTACTATTCTTTATCCTCTTTTCTTGCCTTCAGAGCCTCTATTTCTTTATTTGCTAAAATGGCGATGATAAAGTAGACCTCAGAATGGGATCTGGAGGGGAAAATGATATAGTTACAGTAAGGTGACTGATGCCTTACAACAATTGTAACAGCTAACATATCAGTGTTCTATACATTAGATAACACACCAAGTACTTTTCTCGTCACATACATCACAAGTAATTTAACACAATATCCATTTTACAGAGAGACAAAGGAGACTTAGTGAGTTAGTGTGCCCATGATTACACAACTATTAAGAAGAACTATGTTCTTCTCCTGCTGTGTACAACGTATTTGCTAAGACCAATGCAATGTCATTTGTGTATACACACATACACATGCACACCCAACACATATTCTGCAATTAGCTCTCATTTCCATGCACACATTCTGTCACTTATTCCACAATAACAACAAAGACCAGCACGCCTAACCCCTTTATCATCTTGAAGAACCAAGTTCTTCCCTTCAAGCCTTTTTGAGATCCAAACTTCAGTGCTAAAAACTACCTTCTAGTTATATAAATAACTTTTTTATGGCCTAAATTATGATAGTATCTGCAACTTAAAACAGCTGGTAGCACAGTCATCATTTTAAAAGTACTAAATAATAATTATAAAACTAAAACACTTACAAAATTTTCAAATGTATGCAAGGTAAATAAGAAGTATTACTGCTGATCTCACCACATCACACACATCTCACCACCTTAAGATAACTCTTAAGAGATGCTGGAAGTTGGGGCTGGGAATTTAGCTCAGTGGCAAAGCGCCTGCCTGGCAAGCGCAAGGTCATGAGTTCGGTTCCCGGAAAAAAAAAAAAAAAAAAAAAAAGAGATGCTGGAAGCTATTCTGCTATGGCAAATGGGCTCAGTGGCACACACTGTAATCCTATCACTCTGGGGCTGAGGCAGGAGGACTAAAAGCACTACCCCATCTGGGCAACTTAGTGGCTTAGCAAGACCCTGTCTCAAAATGAAGAGCTGGGGATATAGCTCAGTGTGAAGATCCTGGGTTCAATCCTTAATACCAGGAAGAGAAAAAAAACAAAAACAGAAACCACAAAATGGAAACCAGAGGTATATGGTCACTGTCTTTTCTGGTTGCTGAGACAAAATACACAATGCCCCAAGTTAAAGGTGGAAATGGTTATTTTGGCTCAGTTTATAGAGATGCCAGTCCATAGTCAGCTGGCTTCATGGCAGGGTGTCATGGCAGAGGGGCATCATAGAGAAAAAACTGTTCAGGGCAGGTAGAAGGCAGGAAAAGCAGCAAGCAGCAAATAACAAGCAGAGACCCTCTTTCTGTCCCTTATATTCTATCTAGGCAACCAGCCCTTCAGGCAGGTAGCACTCACACTCAGGATGGGGAACCCTTAATCCTACCCAGAACTAAGAAAAGCCAGTCAGTGTACTAATTTAATAATCACACATCTTTGATCCCAGCATCATACACTCTAGATACAGCTACCTCTGAAAAACCCAACCTATGACCACATGACACTGTGGAGAGAACATCTAAACACAAGCCATAACAGTCATACTGAAAAGCTGGGTTTTTTCCTCATTGCATAAAAACACCTCTCTGTTAGGCATGGTGGCACATGCCTGTAATCGGGGCATTCTGGGAGGCTGAGGCAGGAGGATCCAAGTTTAAGCCTAGCCTTAGCGAATTAGTGAGACCTTATCTCAAAAATTTAATATGGGGGTGAGGGATTGCTAGAGATGTAGCTAAGTGAGAAAAACCTGGGTTCAATCCCCACTACTTCAAAAATGGAAGACAGGAAGGAAGGGAGGGAGGGAGGGAGGGAAAAAGAAAAAAAATTATAGGTCAATAAACATGTCTAGAGTATCAACAGCTTTTTTGTAGTGCTGAGGAGTAAACTCTGGGCCTTGCACACACTAAGCATGCACACTACTACTGAGCTATATATTTAGCTCAATAGCTTTCTTATATAGAACAACAAAAAGGTACAAAATAGGCAGCACCAGGGTGTGCACCTTTTAATTCCAGCTACTCAGGGTGCTCAGGCAAGAGTATTACAAGTCTAGAGTAAATTTTTTTTTTCCAGTTTTTCTGAGACAGTCTTACTATGTAGTTCAGGCCATTGTTAGACTCACCATGTTCCCCAGGCTGGCCTCGAACTTGAGGTGATCCTCCTGCCTCAGCCTCCCAAGTGCTGAGAAAACAGGTGTATACCACCACCCTCTGGCTGTGGGGAGTTTAGTAAGACCTTATCTCAAAAGGTCTGGGGATGTAATTCAGTGTTCCTGGGTTTTATCCCAACTACTAACAAAAACAAAAAGAAAAACGACATTAAATAAATACATATATATTTACAAATAAAACATACACAAACGACAAAAAAACCTATAAACATCATTTCATTTGCATTGTTTTCTTTCACCTTACATAAGAAAAAATATGATACTATAAGCACTAAAACTTTAGTATTCAAAATATTTACTTCAGCAAATAGCCAAATTCACAACATAATTTTTAAGTTTCTTTTATAACCTATTTGGTGAGTAGCTGGGCATGGTAACACATTCCTTTTGAGATCCCATCTCAAAAGCAAAGACAACACCTGATGATGTTTCAGTGAGAACTTGTCAAGAAGAAAGATTTACGTGGAAATGGTGAAGATTTATTGCACAGAACAACAACAGCTGAGAATTTCAGGTGAAAGCAATGTGATAATCAGCACAGTTTAAAGTACTGATAATATTTAAGTTTGTTATTAAAAACATAAACTTTAAGCCTGACTTCACTAAACAACTGTTTCTGTAAGTTGGTCTTCTGTTCAGCCTCACATGTCCCCACAATAAATAGAAACCTAAGCTCTCGCCATAGAATTTGGCCTATTTTAACTTTATTGGTTTTTTTGTTTTTATTTTTTTTTTACCTTGGCAGTTTTCTGTACAACACTGCAGCTCTCTCAGCAATGACAGTTTTCCAACTTATCTTTAGAAGAAAAAGACAACTTCCACTAGCATCCCAAAGTTCAATTTATCTTCTGGTTCTAGGGGGATGTGAGAGAAAAGTAGAGAATAAAATGTCTTTACTTAGTAGTTGTCAGATGTTTACATTTGGGGAGCTTGTAGTAGGGATAGAATCTAGGGGTGCTTTACCACTGAGCTTCATCCTTAACCCTTTTTAAAACTGTTAATACAGGGACCTATTAAGCTGCCCAGGTGGGATTCAAACCTCCCTCAGTGCTACGATTTACAGGTGTGCACCACTGCATTAGGTTCTTTTTGAACATACCAACACCCAGCATAGAACAGCAATAAAACAAAATAGGTTAGGCCACTTCCCAACGTGTGTACCAAAGTCAAGAGTGTCACACCTGGGCCCAGGACTTACTATGTTCACTCCAGAGCCACAATACTTTGCAAGAATAAGTCTGAAGTGCACAAAGGCTTTCAGTGTTTCTGCTTACATTTCCAATATAGAGGCAGCACAGTCCCCTTCCAGAACTGATGACTACAGGACAGACTACTAATAAAGCCAAGAGATAAAGATAAGTTATCAGGAACCCGGTGCAAAAAAAGTCTCCACGTGAATTTAAACTCCCAGGAACAAAAACATTTCAAGTTAAGGAGTGATGTTAATAATGCAATAAATGTAAGTAGCATGTTCCTAATTTTTTAAAGGAAATATGAAAAGGTAAAATTTAAAACACATGTATGTTTACAAAGAGGAAAAATGCGGTCAGACCTCCTGTCACTGCATCATAAGTGATGTCTAATCTGTTCAAGGTGTTGGGGCTGGGGATTTAGTTCAGTGGCAAAAGTGCCTGCCTGGCAAGCGCAAGGTCGTGAGTTCGGTTCCCGGTACCGGAGAAAAACCAAAAAAAAAAAAACAAAAAACCCAAGGTGCTGC
>NW_004955482.1:160962-186254 GCF_000276665.1 Chinchilla lanigera
AAAAAAAAAAAAAAAAAGACAATGAAGTTTTAGATCAACACCAAATGGTTGAAATGAAATAATTAAGTAACATGAGATAAACTACGTTTTAGTAACATCAAAACACTTCCCTCATTTTCAGACGAAAAAGGATGACATGCCTTCCAGCCTCGGCTGGCTCCAGCCACGTTCATTAGTTCTGTGGTCGCAGCAGACCTGGGAGAGAGCCGGAGGGAGCGGCGCGGCCCGTGGACCCAGGAGAGCACCGAGCCCCGCTGGGCCCTACGTCGCCGGCCCCGACCCGCCGACAACTGGTGCCTCGCAACCCTGCTTCTGCTGGAACCTCGCTGTAACCCTTGGGCAGCCCCGTCCGCCAAATTAGAGGCCGCTCGGGAATAGCCCGAAGCGAACTAAGAACCCCTACTCGCACCAGAGGCCGGGTATTCTCACCTGCCGAGTGAAAGACAAAGCCTGGGAAAGCCGCGTGCGCGTGCGCGACGGAAGGAAGGCGCAGAGGAACTACCACTCCCGGCCTTTCCCCCCAGGCGTCGCACCCGGATGACGCCACAGGCCTCCCTAGTGAGCCAGCGAGGCCGGAATGGGGGGAGGGGATCAGATGCCAACTTTGCCCGGCTTTAGCCCACAGTAGATATACATCGAGGCTTATTTGGAAAGCAGGTAACAGCTAATAAACAGAAAAAAAGTGAAGTTGATATACAACTCAAGTGCTGTTGGGGAAACTTATAGATAAGTAACCATCCTTATGAAAGACGAGAGGGAGAGGAAAATTGAAGGAAAATCCAGTGATCTTTTATTTTGTTGTGTTTTTTTTTCCATGCAGGTTAGTATGACTGCTTTTAAAAACTGGCTCGTGGGCGCGGTGGAACACCCATGTAATCTCAGCACTCTGGGAGGCTGAGGCAGGAGGATTATAAATTCGAGGCCATCCTAGGTAATTTTGGAAACTGTCTCAAAATTGCCAGAGGGGTGTGGATAGCTCAGTGATAGAGAGCTTCCCTGAACTCCATCCCAGTACTAGCGGGGAAAAAAAAAAAAAATTTTTTTTTTTTTTTGAGACAGCGTCTTGCTTTGTTGGTCTGAACTCACGGCTACCCTCCTGCCTCAGCCTCCCGAGTGCTGGGATTACAGGCATGTACTACCACACCTGGCTCGGATTTTTATTTATTAATGTACAGTCCATGACATTAGGCAAAAGTTACTCTCTGATAAATCTCTTGGACATAAGATTTCCTCAGCCTCAGGAGGCTTCCTCCAAACCCGAATGCACTCTTAAGATCTACTCTAAAAGAACACAGAAAAGCTCTCAAGGTGTCTCCCACTAACCATTCTGAGAGGGGAATGATCTTCCTACAAGTGTTTAAGAATGGCCTCCCTGTGGGAAAATGCCATTAGCCATGTGAGGGGAGAAAAAGAAAAGAGAAGAGGTGAAGTCAGAGTTGGCTCTCTGTGTCTAAAATGTTCCTGAAGTCTTATGTGGAGACCTGCAGCGATGTGAGTCTACAGCCTTGGACCAATTAGCCTTCACCAGGAAAGTTCCAGGGCAATTAATTAAATATCTCCATAGACTACTCAGGACAAGTAAGAAACTGTGTAAGGAATACAGAAAAGAGCCTCCGCTGGAATAGTTAGGGTCTGCCCAATGATTTCTGCTCAGCCTCCCCTTGTTTTTTCAAGCATTTTAAAACTAAAATTGTAATAATTTGTTAGGTAATTTTAAGGCCTGACATGTAGTAAACACTTAATAATATAAATTTTAAAATCTAAAAAAAATTTTTCTCTACCTTGGGCTCTCTGAACTTTTGGTAGGACCACACACTTAATATTCTTGAAAGCCATGTTGACTGAGAGGGGATCTAAGAGGCATTCTTACAAATCCTTAGAAATCCTTTGCATTTGTTGGAAGGGATTAGAGTTTGTTAGGCACCTTTTTAGATCCTCTGAAATCTCCATTAAAGATATTATAGCCTACCCTGGATTTCTTCTATATCTTGAGAACACTTTACTAGCTGAAAGCTGTTAAAAGACATAAACATTTCCTCCAGAGAATGATATATATTTCATTTTCTCTCTTTTCCTTTCTCATTTTGCAGTGAGAAGCCAGGTAGTAACCTGACCACTGTGCCTAGAACCTATATCACTCTCATAGTAAAAGAACTCTAAAATTAGAATAGTTTATTCCAAACCAACAAGAATAACTTTGTCCCAGGAACAAACACATGTTACCCAAGATGACCTGGGTCTCTTAAAGACACAGTCCCCTGAAGGGCATGGTTCCCTCAAGCAGAGATTGCACAGGCCTATTAGGAAGTAGGTGAGTTTCCCAGTAGACTAAAGATGTGAGGAAACTTTGACAAGATACAGATGTTGTTTCCAATAAAGCATGGGAACTTCCTGCAAGATTCTCATTCCCAACCTTAAGGTTATTAGAGTACAGAGGTCTGCTAAGTCTATCCTATGTTTTAGATTTTAACCAGTAATCACCAAAAAAAGTTAAATTGAACACAGATCAATTGATAAATAGCTATCAAAATACAAACTTTGATCTTTTTTTGGGGGGGGACAGGGTCTCACTATGCAGCTCAGGCTGGCCTTGAGCTCACTTTTTAGCCCAGGCTAGTCTCAAACTCACAACAATCCTCCTGCCTCAGCCTCCCAGGTGCTGGGATTACAGGCGTGCACCACCTTGCCCAACAAAGACTCCCTAATCTACAACACTCATCTCTCTACAAGGCATAGCCTCCAATCTATGAAATTTAAACAATCTAAAAGTTCTTGCATACAAACACAGGCCTTGTCTAAGAATTTCATCTTACTATATTGCCTTCATGGGCCAACCACCACATTCTGCCTGCTGAGGCCAATTGTTTTATGTCACAGAGCTAGGAAAACTCATTCCAAGGATCTGATGAAGATGAAGCTAAGTAAGCAGAAAAATATTCTTCAGAGAGCGAAATCATTGTTAAAACCATTAAAAAGAAATCCCTGGATCGTCCTGATCTGGTTGTTCACTTTCCTCATTTTCTGGTCTCTCATTGACAAATTTGTATATGGCATACAATAGAAATATACCCAAAGTTAAAAGAAAACGTAGTATGATGTAAGAAGAAAAGGTAAAGGATGATAGGATGAGGTGTCCTAACCAACTAAAAAATCATTTCTATGTGTCATCATTCTACTTCATCAGATTGTTTCCCCATTGTGTCCACAGTCATCTATTCTATGAAATATTTTATGTGATCTTTTAAGTAGTTGAAATAATTTACTATCTTCCAATTCTAATTTTTCTTCTGGCCACTTTGACTCCATGGCTGTAATCTCATGTGGAGTAGCTAGTTGTTTGGGGTTTTATTTTGTTTTTCTGTGGTACTAAGGATTGAGCCCAGGGGCGCTTTATCACTAAGCAGCATCTTCAGCCCTTATTTTTTTTTTCAGCCCTTATTTTTAAACAGGGTCTCAATAAGTTGCCCAGGCTGGCCTAAAACCTACAATCCTCCTGTTTTAGCCTCCAAAATACCTGTAATAAGATATACAGGGGCTGGGAATGCAGCTCGGTGGTGGAGGGGCTCTGGGTTCAAACCTAGTACCTGAACTGCTTGTTCCTAACACTACTTAGTCCATCAAATCACAGTGGCATGACCCATGAGATCAAAGCCAGTGTCCACAGCCTTTAAACAGAACAGAGTTCTGAGACAGCACCTTAAAGGTGGCAGGAAGTAGATCACATCACACCCTTTTTTCAACAGCATTTGGCGGTGGCTAGTTCAAGTATGCAAACTGGGCTGGGGGTCATTCTCCCAAGACGTATCTTGCATCAAATGTTTTGGTTTCACATTACAAACAAAACTTTAGGCAGTATGTGTTTGTTTGGACAGGGTCTTGTGGGGAGACCCTGGCCAAAGGAGTATTTGAAGTGAATGTGAAAGAGGAAGGGACTTTTTGGACAACAGTTCAAGACTCCTGCATGTCTGGGTTAAGTTTAGAGCAGATCTGTAGGACAACAGTCAACAGAATTAAAAATAAGTTTCTTTCAGAAATGTTTGCCTTCTCTGGTGTGTTGCCATAGCCTCTGATAAGCTTGCCTAGTATACATGGGCATGTCATGTAACAATCCCTCTTGCTCCTTCCCAGTCCCTTGGCCAAAACTCTTGCAGAAATGTTCTTCTATTTTGTTCTCATGTCCTTAAGTTATAAATTACTCGGGCTGCTGCTGTTTTCCTGAGGCTCTGATGAGCATAAGTAGCCTCTTTGGGCTTCTCAGTGAATAAACTAGTTTCATCCCCTATGCCTCTACAGTTGGTCTCACTACATAATCCTGCTCTACAATTTGAGATTCACCTGTCTCAGCTTCACATACACTGAAATTACAGGTGTGTGTGCCACTCTCTGCCTCTGCCTCTGAATTCCATATTTGGGGTCAAGACATTTTATTTGTGTATATGTTTTACATCCTTAGACAAACAATTCCAGGATTTTAATTCCTATGCATTTTCATCTTGCCTTTTCTTGGTCCATGATGTAGTTAAGGTTGTCAATACAATGAAGCCAAACTGCCAGGATGAGAGCACACTGCTATTTTTCCAGGTCTTTCAAACCGGGTCTGATCACCCCACACTTGTTTAACCTGCTTATGAGGTTCACAATTTTTTCCTGCTTTCTGATCATCAAAAAATTCAAATTCACTCGTGAAACCATGTATCATCATCACAGTTGGAAACTAAATGATGACTTTGGAGCATAGCCTAATAAGGACCTGGCATTTGCCTCTCTTTGGCATTGTTGATGCTTTTAGGGGCATCAGCTAGGACATTCGGTTGAACCATTATGGCAGCATAGAAAGATGACGGAAAGACGAATTCCATTCTTAAGGATTATATAATTACTATAATTGGAAACCCATTCACCTTACCAATTCTGCCTCCATACACTAATGAAACCAAACTGGACCCATTTTTAAGTACCACTGCCAGTCTCCTGACACCCCAATCTCCTCCCAAACAGAGACAACAGATGTGGATTACAGACACAGCCACAGCCACATCCTACAAAGGGCAGCTACTTACACAGTAACACACTGCTCTAGTTCCTGGTCAAGGGAAGATTTTCAGGCTTTGGGAATGTGTAATGGACCCAATCTAATAGGATGTCAAAACCCAATCTACATTGTGGAGTTTGCATTTTTGATCTTACCATGTCATGGGCCAGGGTGCATCTGGTCTGGATTAGTCAGTGCTGCTAAGCTTTAAAGTCCTAACCTTTTTTGTAGTAGCATACTAGGTACATACTGACTCAGTAGTTGTCTTTGAATGCTCTGAAAAATTCTTTTCAGAAGAATGTACCAGGAGTTTTGATTTATTTTTAATTTCTGCAATGTTCTGTGACTTCTGTACTCCAGTCTAAATCAACAGTCCCTTCCATGGGCATTTTTAGTGTGAGTGGTGCCTACCAAATAATATGAATGAGCCATTATGGTCCAGGTAGATGCAGATTTACTGCAAGGAAGGCGATGAAATCATCTTTCTTCAGAGAAGCAAAGGTTTGTTCATCAGAAATTGGCAGGTTTTCTGGGCAGCATGGTATCTGGTAAAACTACCAAACTCTGCCACTGCAGCACAAAGGCAGATAATGTGGTACTGCTCCAAAGTGCCCAAAGCTCAGGGCATGTAAGGATGCTTCCAGACAGCTTTGAGGACATGGTCCTACTGTCTAGTGCACAGCAGGATGCAGTTATATAACCACGATTTAGCACAGGTAAAACATGCATGTGCTGATTATGGCACTATACAAGAATGTAAATATGTGATAACAACCTGTGTAAGAGTTAACCAATAAAGATGCAAGTGCTCTTCCCCACTTACTCTATTTGCTGCCTACTGTGTTGCTGATATCTGCCTGTGTGTGCTTCCTCTGGGAACCTCACACATGAATTTCCTTCAGCCTCCTCAACCCTGGCACATAATTGGCTATGTTCTGACAAGTCTGATTTATGGATACAAACTGAGTTTCAAATAATGGTAACATTTACTGTATATCAAGTGAGGAACTAATAGTGAGTCCTCAAGAACATAGGGTTGGGGCTGGGGATTTAGCTCAGCGGCAAAGAGCCTGCCTGGCAAGCACAAGGTCGTGAGTTCGGTTCCCGGTACCGGAGAAAAACAAAAAAAAACAAAACCAAAAAAAAGAACATAGGGTTGAATGAGCATTGAGATAGGCTGAATTTAATTTCTGGATTAACTTTTTAATTCAGGAAGCCAGATATACTATTTAATGCCTACCCTACAGCTGAAAGTATTTCAGCAGAGCCACAGAAGTTGCTGAATTGAGGGTAGCTGTAAGGACTTCATGCCTGTTATTCTTGTGGTCTAAGATCTGGAATGATCAAAAGCAACCATCTCATCTCCTATGTTAGATCTCCTGGTACACTTAAAATTCTTCTACTTCCATGTTCTCAGAATCTTGCCACCAGGAGCCCTATGGTTCTAGGAGTGGATGAACAGTAATACTATTTCTCATGATGGGCTAAAAAGGTGCTAACTTCTGTCTTATCAGGAATAAAATTTTCTTCCTTTGTCAGAAAAACAAACTATATATGATATTTTTCTCTAAAAATGTGTTACTATCCCAGGGCAGATTTATCAGTTAAACACCTTAAATTATAACAAAAAAAATTCATTCCTCTTATGCAAGAAACCCACTGTTACTAAAAATATAGACATAAGAAAGCATATAGAAAGCCCAATAACCAAGTTCCAAGATGTAATCAATTTACCAAAATTAATTGATGTCTCAACAGCATCCTGCAAGAAAATCAAATGAGTTCTCACATCTTGCTCTGCTTCATGTAATCCTGGAAAAGAGGGTATGATTACCCAACAATGATTATAATGCTTCCCTATAGATAGCACAAAGGAAATCTAAAAGACACTACCACAAGCAAGTGTAAAGTAGAGGAGTTATTTCTCAAGAGAACACAAGGGATCTCCTGGTTTTCAATGGAGAACAGAAACCTACCTGCTTAGCATTCATTACAATGCATTCTGTTAAGGAGCCCTGTCCAATCTGCAAGACCTGTTTACCCAGACAACTAAGTGTATATTTATCCTTCCATATGGCTACATTGTTTTAATTATACTGCTGGAAAATAAAACAGATAATCCTGATACTTAGCATTTAATATAAAGTATACGGGAGGATGTTGTGCACAAATAGTCAAATACATATTTAACAATTTACATTAAAAAAGAAAATACCCAGAGCTCCAAGAAGATAGCAGAGTGGTGAGCAGCAAAGAGTGAGCCTCTCCAAAATTCTGTGTCCAAACATTGGAATATAGCAATGTGAGGAAGAGAAGGAAGGAAGTGGATCTGCCCCCAGCCCACCCAGGAAGAATCTGAAGCAAATGAGGGGGCAAGAAGGAATTTCTGGTGATTTCTCCTTAAGCCTGAACTCTGCATGGGAGGGGCTGCTCCAACCTGCAGATGCAGGGAGACTACTAGTGACCGCAAAAGCCTACTCTCAGAAATGCTCCAGTGGAACAGAGAAGTACACGCAGTAGACTGCCGTGGCCAGTGAATTATTCAGGTTCAGACAGGCTACAAGAGAAGGCAAAAATAGTAATCTTGGAGAGAGGACAACTGGAACCAGGCTCAAAACTCAGTAACAGTATGATCTGGCTCCATCTAATGGCTCCCAGTGAAAGGGTCAGAGAACCAAATTCAAGACTGCAAGAGATCAGGGAACTGAGTTCAAGGCAGGAGGTGGCACAGGGACTGCTGCAGCCTGGGCAAATCTAGTTCCAGCCTCACAGAGAGAAACCAGCCTGAACTTCAGTGGAACAAAAGGTACAGACTCACTGGCATTACCCACTACTCCACCGTAAGGCTACAGCTGGCTTGCTGGGATTAATCAACTTGGATCTGGATTGTCTGTTGTTATGGTTTTTGTCTGTGTGTCCCCCCAAAGCCTCCTGCGGCCCATGGGCAGGCTATTAGAGTTGAATGATTGTGCGTGTGAGAGCTACACCCACCCTGGGGTGGATAGTTTGCATATGTAAGGGAGAGGAGGAAGCTGCTTGGGATTTCCTCCCCCATTCTAACCTGGTGTGTGTGCTTGCAGCTTAGCTGTGGCTGCCGTCCTGAGATGCAGCCCTCTGCCACGTGCCACTCTGCCTTATGATCTCCCAAGTAAGGATTGAAACTTCCATGAACTGTAAGCGAAATAAACCTTTCCTTCCTTAATTTTGGGCGTCAGGTATTTTGTCCCAGCAGTGAGAAAAAAGTAACCAAGACAGTTGTCTACCAGTGAAAGCAGAGTCATACCTTGAAGTGGACATTTTTTGGTCTTATTCTTTTTTTCTCGTTTTTTATTGTTGTGTTTTTTTCCTAATGTTTTTGTTTTGAGAAGTGTAAAGTTTCTAGTTTTATTGCTGTTTTTTTTTTTTTCTTCCTTCCCTTTCCCTGTCTTCTTCATGTTTCCTAAGTTACCATGATCTTCCTTTGTCTTCTGGCCTTGCTTCTACTCATCTTCTTCTATTTACCTGTTTTTTTTCCCCTACCCAATTTTAAATTTTCTCCCAAGGGTAAAATTGTCATAATGTGGGCTTACTTACTGCATACACATTTCTGGTTCAGTTTAGATTTTGTTATATAAGCACAAATCTACTTCATACAGTTAAAGGTGCCAAATTAACAGTTACCTCATTATGTCATTTTCTAGGCTGTGTTTGATGCTATTGTTATTGATCATACCACTTTAGCCAAGAAGACATAATTCTTCTAATTAGGGGCTGGAGATTTAGCTAAGTGGCACAGAGCCTGCCTGGCAAGCGCAAGGTCATGAGTCTGATTCCTGGTACTGGAAGAAAAAAAATAACAACAAAAATTTTTTTTTTTCTGATTAGTTTCTCTTCCTGGTATACTAAGACTGAGATTGCCTAAGGGTCATAAGAAATAATACAAGCTGGAGCCAAAGAACTAGGGGCTAGCTAAGCAGACAACCATTTCTCATCCCCAATAAGTTAAGCAGGTAGGATCGTGCAATAGACTCAAAACCCAAAAGACAGCTATACCTGAAAGACACCTCTGAGAAGTATTTACTAAGGGTTCTAAGTACTATAAAGCTACTTGCTATGGGCAATTTACAAGCATCAACAAGGGAATTAAACTAAAAAAAACCTACAAAATGAGAAGGCACTTAAGATGAAATCTGAGACACTGAGCTCAACAAAGGCAAATCCAGGGAACAATGAGGTAGAACAATCAGAAGGGTATCCACTCGGACTCTCTTAAAATGGTAACAGTGGAATTAACAAAGCACATGAATGAGGCTCTAGAAAAAAAAAATCATAAATAATTTCTCAGGAAACTACAGAGATGGTGACCATAATGAAAGACATGCTTAGTGACTCTAGAGCAGATAAAGATTTAAAAAAAAAAAAAATACAGCAGCTGAGGTAAATAATGGAAACCATGAATGCCCAACATAGAAAAGAAACGTAATCCATGAAATAGGTTCAAACAGATATTCCAGAGATTTAAAATTCTACTGAAACCATATGCACCAGAATGAACCACTGTGAGGACAGAATCTCATACAGAAGACAGGATTGTGGTTAGCAATCACGAAAACAAAAATTTCTTAAAAATAATAAGGGACCACGAGAAATCCAGCAGCTGCTACATGATGCAAAGAATAATATAAGATTGATCAGAGTCAATGAAAAAGCAGGAGATAGTGCACATGACATTTAAAACAACCATTCACAAACGTCATAGCCGAAAACATCCCTGGCAAGGAAATAGAATTTGATATACAGTTAACTGAGGCATAGAGAACTCCAATTAGCCATAATCAAAAAAAACTACAGTAAGGTATATAATAGTGAAGATTAAAGAAAGTCAACACAAGAACAGAATAGTAAAAGCTGTTAGGGAAAAGAAACAAATCACCTATAAAGGAAAGCCCATCAGAATCACAGCAGACATCTTAACACAAACCTTCAAGTGAAGGAGGCCTTGGAGTAAAGTATTTCAAGGGCTAAATGAAAACACCTCCAACCGAGATTGATGTACTGAATAAAACCATCTTTCAAAATTGATGGAGAAATAAGATACTTCCATGACAAAGAATACTGAGGAAATTCACGAACACTAACACTACCAAATGTTCTGAAGAACATTCTAGAGATAACAAGGATCACAACTCCATGACCCCAACAGAATGAACCCACCAGGCAAGGTAAGCAATTAAACAGAGGAGAAAAAGGGGGGACTAACAACAGGAAAATAACATAACAAGGATAATTAAATACACATCAGTTATAACCAACCATGTTAGTGGTTTCAATTCACCAATCAATATACACAGACTAGAAGAATGCATGAAGAAGCAAGATCCAATAACATGCTGCATACAAGAGACACATTTAATTCAAAAAAGAAATTCATAGATTGAAAGTCACCAAAGAGTGAAGAACAATATTCCATGTGACAGGAACCCAAAAATGTAGGGGCAGCTATTCCATTTGTAGCCAAACTGGACTTCAAGCCAAGACTGACTAAGAGAGACAAGAAAGCTACATCCTTATAAAGGGAACCATCCAAGAGGAAAGGATAACAATCATAAATATATGCCAGTGCATCTAACTATACAAAACAAATATTAATGGACATGAAAAATCAAATAAACACTAATAAAATTGTAGCGGAGTAACTCCATACCCCACTGTCACAAGTACATCAATCAACTAGACAAAAAATTAACAATGAAGTATTAGAACTGAACCAAACTTTTGAACACATGGACTCAGTAGATGTCTGCAGTGTTACACACCACATCAGAATACAGATACTTCTCAGCTGCACACGATGTACTCTCCAAAATAGACCACATACTAGCTTGCAGAACATGCTTAAGTAAATGCAAAGGAACTGAAATTATCCCATGCATATCACCAGACTATGGTGCAATGAAACTGGAAATCAAGGGCAAAAGAAAACACGTGGAAATTAAATAATACCCTCCTGAACAACCAATGGTTCATGCATGAAATTAAAGAACAAATTAGACTCTACAATTAATAATACCAATACCATGTACTGGAACTTATGGGAAATGAAAGAGTTCTACAAGGGACATTTATAGCAGTGAATAGCCATATCAGGAAAATAGGGCAAGATTAAATAAACATCTTAATACTGAACCTCAAGCTTCTAGAAAAAGACAGCAAGTCAAGCCCAAAGCTCATAAAAGGGAAGAAATTCTAAAGATCAGAGCAGAAATTAATGCAATGAAACTAAGAAAATACAAAGAATCAATGAATCACAGAGTTGGTTCTTTGAAAGATTAAATAAAATCAACAAACCCTTAGCCAAACTTATTTTTAAAAAGGAAAATAAAGACTCAAAAAACCCTCATATCTACACAATTAGGACTAAGAAAGGTGAAGTCACAATAGATAACACAGAAATCCAAAAGATCATCTATACCTACTTTGAGAACCTGTACACTAATAAAATAGAAAACATACAATGGGCAAATTCCTAGATACATATGAATTACCAAGATATAAAAATCCTAAATAAACCAGTATCTATGAAATTAAAGTTGTAATTAAAAATCTACCAACAGAGAAAATCCCAGGCCCTGATGGATTCACTGCTGAATATTACAAGACATGTAGAAATGCCACTACTTCTCAAACTGTTTAATGAAACTGAAAGGGAAGCAACATTCCCAAATTCATTCCTGGAAGCAAGCATTACTCTGATACCAAAACCAGAGAAGGACCCAACCAAAGAAGAGAACTATAGGTCAATGTCCTGGTGAACGTAGATGCAAAAATCCTCAGTAAGATACTGGCAAACAGAATGCAGCAAATCAGGTCTGGGGATATAGCTCAGCAGCACAAGCACCTGCTTGGCAAGCACAAAGTCCTGAGTTTGATTCCTGGTACCAAAAACAAAACAAAACAAAACAAAAAAACAAACAATGCAGCAACTCATGAAGATTATACTCCATGACCAAGTAGGATTCTTCCCAGGGATGCAGGGATGGTTTTGCATATACAAATCCATAAATAAAATGCACTATTATTATTATTATTTGGTACCAGGAATCTAACTTAAGACCTTGCACTCAACATACAGGCACTGTGCCATTGAGCTATAGCCCCGGACAAATACACCATATTAACATAGCGAAGGACAAAAATCATATGATCATCTAAATAGATTTTAAAAAGTGTTTGACAAAGTCCAACACTCACTCATGATAAAAACCCTACAGAAAATTGGAATAGCTACATCATACTAAATAGACAAAAACTGAAAGCCTTCACTCTAAAACCAAGAACAAGAGAAGGATGCCCACTGTCACCAGGCTTATTCAACAGGGCTCTGGAAACCTGAATCAGAGCAATTAAGTAAGAAAAAGAAATAAAAGGAGTAAGGACAGGAAAGGAAGAAGTTAAATTATCATTATTCGCAGATGACATGATACTCTACATAGAAGACTCCAAAAACTCCACCAAAAGACTTCTAGATTTAAAAAGCAAATTTAGCAGCATAACTGAACACTCAAAAATCAATAGCCTTTCTATAGATGAATGACAAATTCACTGAGAAATTATAGAAACAGCTTTTATAACAGCATGGAAAAAATGAAATACTTACGAAGAAAATAAAAGACCTCTACATTGAAAAATACAATACTCTGAAAAAGGAGATTGAAGAGGATATCAGAAAACGGAAAGATCTCCCTTGCTTTTAGGTAGGAAGAACCAATATAGTGAAAATGGTCATACTTCCAAAACTGTTACAGAGATTTAATGCTATCCCCATCAAAATTCCAACACCATATCTCACAGAATTAGAGAAAATAAATCTAAATTCATTTAGAACCATAAGAGACCTAGAATAGCAAAGGCAATCCTAGGCAACAAAGGCAAGGCAGGGGGCATCACAATCCCTGACTTGAAACTATATTAAAAAGCTACTGTGATAAAAACAGCAGGGTACTGGCAAAAAAAAAAAAGACCTCAGGATCAATGAAACAGATTAGAAGATGCACAAGCAACTTCAAACACACTCAGCCACATAATCTTTGACAAAGGGGCCAAACACATTCACTGGAAGAAAGCCTCTTTAACACATGATGCTGGGAAAACTGGCTTTTCACATGCCAAAGGCTAAAACTAGACCCAGGCCTGTTGCTATGCCCTAAAGTAAAATTGAAAGGGACCAGAGCTCTAAATACTAAACAGAAACACTAGCTGGGTGTGGTGGCACAGGCCTGTAATCACAGCACTCAAGAGACTGAAGCAGATGGATATCCATGAGTTCAAGGCCGGTCTGGGCTACACAGACTTCAAAATCAGCCTGAACTATGTAGCCAGACTATGTCAGAAAAAGAGAAACACTAAGTGTGCTGGAAGAGAGACTAGGTAGAACTCTTTAAGACATAGGTGTAGGCAAAGACTTTATAAACAAATCTACAATTGTATGGGAAATACTGCAAAGAATCAACAGCCAATGGGTACCTCTTATTAAAAAGCTATTGCACCGCAAAAGAAATCATCAGAAGAATGCAGAGACAACGCACAGAATGGGAAACAGTCTTAGCCAATTGTTACTCAGACAAAGGACTAATATCTAGAACGTACAAAGAATTGAAAAAGATCAGACACCCTCCAAATTTAAAGATTCAATCCAAATGAGGATTTGAGACAAACACACACTTGGTATATGAAGAAGTACAAACAGCAAATAAAAATATGAAAAAATGTTCAACCTCACTGATCATTCAAGAGATACAAATGAAAAGAAAGCTGAGGTTCCATCTCACTCCAGAAAGAATGGCTATTATCAAGAAATCAACTAATAAACGTTGGTGAAGCAGTAAGGAAAAAGGAACACTTTTCCACTGTTGGTGGGAGTATAGAAGGATGTAACCTCTGTGAAAGTCAATGTGGAGATTCTTCAAAAAACTAAAACTAGAAGTCCTGTTTGACCCAATTAGCCCCCTTCTAGGTATCTCCCCACAAGAATTAAAAACATCATACGAAGGCAATATATGTGCACCCATCTTTATACTGGCAGTTTGTAATAGCTAAATCTTAGGAACAATTCAAATGTCTATCGACTGATGAACAGATAAAAACGTAATTTTTATATACAACGTAGTACTACTCAGCCATAAAGGACACACTAAGACATTTATAAGAAAATGGATGCACCCTGAGTCCTCGCTCTTAAGTGAAATAAATGACATGTGTAAATATCACATTGTCTCTCTGGAGTGAAAAACAGTATAAATAAGAACCAAAATATATAACAGAAACTGTGAAATGGAATAGGAAAAAAATTATTCAAAAGGAAAATTGAACTAGGAAAGAAAGGAAAGGAAAAGAAAAAATGAGAAAAAGGACAAAACAGAAACAAAGCTTTATAAATAAGGAAAGGAAGAGAGGTTGAAGGGAGGTAAAAGGAATGGGGAAAAAATGACAAATTTCCTATGATGAATGTCATCATTATATCTAAATTGTACCAAAAATCTTAATTTTTAAAATACCACAATTTTTTAAAAAATGTTATTCAGTGTCAATTATGGGAAAGTCACACAATAATTCCTTAATTTTAGGGGCTGGGGATTTAGCTCAGCGGCACAGCACCTGCCTGGCAAGCCCAAGGTCATGAGCTTGATTCCCAGTACCGGAAAAACAAAACAACAACAACATAAAAAAAAAATTCCTTAATTTTCAGAGTAAGTTCCTTGTGGTTTTATTTACATATTAAAACAAAATAAAAAACCTCACACAACATCATGGAGAAGTCAGGTGTTCATATCTGAGATTTTCACACTATTTTATAAATACAAAGCTTCAAATCTGGAATGTGGCTTTCTGTGAAATGTACTTTCTACAGGAAATGTTCCCTGATTTAGTAAACCTCAGTATGAATATCCCCATCTTCACAATGACACCTATGTTTGGTACATTCACTTCTCCTCATTTGTCATTCTCTTCTCTGCAGATTTGGGTACCTGGCCCCTGGCAGGGTTCACACATTGTGGACTTATCCCAAAGGACTGCTCTCTGCACTTGACTTTTTTGGCATGAATCTATTTTTAGCATGTCCTGCCTGTAACTCTGTACAGCCTGAGGGCTCTCTGATGCCCACTCCTGTGAGAAGGTTTTCAGTGCTCACTTCACCACTTGCATGTCGCTCTTGTGTGTTTTCCTATGGATGCGAAGCCCTGAGTTCCAGCAGAAGGACTTCCCGCACTCAAAGCACTTCCACGGCTTCTCTCCTGTGTGCACCCTCTGGTGTTCACTGAGGGAGGACTTCTGAGTGAAGGCTTTTCCACACTCACTGCATTTGAAAGGTTTCTCTCCTGAGTGGGTTTTCTGGTGAATCTGAAGGGATGCCTTTCTTGGATAGGCCTTTTCACACTCACTGCACTCATAGGGCTTTTCTGTTGAGTGGGTTCTCTGATGGATGATAAGCTGTGACTTCCCACAGAAGGCTCGTTCACACAAGCTGCACTCATAGGGCCTCTCCCCAGTGTGCGTCCTCCGGTGAATAACGAGGTAGGACTTACTGCTGAAGGCCTTCCCACACTCACTGCACCCATAGGGCTTCTCTCCTGCATGAGCTCTAAGGTGAGCAGTAAGCTGTTCCTTCCTCCCAAAGGCTTTCCCACACTCACTGCATTGATAAGGGTTGTTTCCTGTGTGGACACCCTGATGCACCACAAGCTGTGTCTTCATGTTGAAGGCTTTCCCACAGTCCCCACACTGGTAGGGCTTCTCTCCTGTGTGCATTCGGACATGAACCAGGAGATAGGACTTGCTTCTAAAGGACTTCCCACACTCATTGCACTTATGTGGTTTCACTCCAGTGTGAGTTCTCTGGTGTACAACAAATGGGGACTTCAAGCTAAAGGCTTTCCCACATTCACCACATTCATAGGGCTTCACTCCTGTGTGACTTCTCTGGTGTAAGATGAGCTGAGACTTCCAACTGTAGGCCTTGCCGCACTCACTGCACCCATAGGGTTTCCCTCCATTGTGGACTTCCTGGTGGACAATGAGCTGTGACCTGAAAGAGAAGACTTTCCCACACTCACTGCATGAGTAGGGCTTCTCCCCTGTGTGAACTCTCTGGTGGGCATTGAGGTTAGACTTGGCACTGAAGGCTCTCTCACATTTAGTGCATTCATAAGGCCTCTCCCCAGTATGGATTCGGAGATGGACGATGAGCTGTGACTTACAACGGAAAGCTTTCCCACATTCATTACACACACAGCTTTTCTCTATGTGATGAACTCTTTGATGTTTAAGAAAATATGATTCCTCGTAACCACGAAATTTATCAGGATTCTTTCTTATATAACTTCTGCTTAAACCTGAGTTTTTCATCAAACTTCGCCCATGTGTATTATACTTATAGAGCCTCTGTCCTGAAGAAACATGGGTTTTGCTTAGATGAAGTTTCCCGAGCACATTGCATGCATAGCTTCTCTCAACACTTTCAAGTTCATCTTGATTTTTCTGGTACCATTCTTCCCAACCTTTTAGGAGGAAAAAAATACAAAACCAAACAGAGTTTTTAAATTCTGCTATAGAATTGAAGTATCTTTAAAATACCCATAGTAGTATTACGTCAGTGGTAGAGCACTTGGCTAGTATATGTTAGGGCCTTTACTTCAACCCATAAACACGCCCCCCCCCCCAAAAAAAATGCTGTAATGAGTTTTCTTCTTTTTTGGGATAACAGACCTATGATATGTGATCAAATGAAAAACTGGCCAACCGAAGGGGCAAGAGTACTGAGTTAAACGAAACTAGGTCTTCTCCTATGAAGTGGCAGTGAATTAATGGTAGTAGAAAAATGTTTTTGAAAGGTTTTTAAAAGTTGAGTGGTGGCTCATGCCCATATCCCAGCACTCTGGGAGGTTTAAGCAAAAGGATTATGAATTCTACCCCAACAAGGGCAGTTTAGCAACTTAGAGAGACCCTCTCTCTAAAAAAAAAACCACAAAGGAGCTGGGGATATAGCTCAGTAGAAAGGCCCAAGGGTTTTTAAAAAATTTATCCCTGCATTTAAAGGCCAACTCCCTATTTTATATCTGAATTACATGAAACACAATAAGCAGGGCAAGGCCTTTAGGTCTGGAGACAATGAAACATTAAGGAGAGTGGATGAGCTACAAAAGTTAACACTCCAAACAGAGGAAACACCAAGCACACAGTTCCTAAGGACGGAGACTGCTTGGAATGGTTTAAGAAATGGGAAAGGTCTGGAATATCCAAGACCCACAGAGTGAACAGAGGAAAACATGTAACAAATTGTGCAAGGGCATAGGAAAACACTGCCACTTTACCTAGAAGAGATCCCAATAAGTATTTCTCTTTAAAAGAACTGTTTGGTTGTTATGTAAAACTAAATAGCAAAAGGGAGGAGAGACACACTAGGAAGACCTTATAGCAGCCCAATGTGGAGCATTAATGGATTAGGCTGCACTTCTGGAGCTGACAGAAGGGAGGGTTAACAGTGGCAACAGCGAGGTGGGTTGCTCTGTGAGCTGGCAAGGGAGCATACTGGAGAAACACCAACGATGGTCTTGGGTGTGGTAATGAACACCCAAATGCCAGTGGCATGTAAACAATCAGACCTGAATTCAGCTCTCAATGAAAGGCAGGGTCAACAGTATTAAAGTAAAAGCATTAAAGGACAGGAATGATGAGACCATCCAGGGAACAAGAACTGCAGGGTAGGTGATATCCATTTTGGGGGCCAAACAGTGCTCCCATGCTGACTCTTCTGGTAAACAGGGGCAAAGGGAAACAGTAAGAAGTGAAGGACTGGCAAGCACTTGGTGTGTACAGTTAAGAACACAGGGTCCAGGCTGGGCAGTTTAGTGACTTAGACACTGTCCCCAAAAATAAAAAAGGGGGTGAGGGATGTAGCTCAGTGCAAAGGCCCTTGGTTTGATCCTCGGTACTAAATAAATAAATAAATGGCACATGATCAGCCTTTAGTATCTTCCTCCTTCTTCTGTGCATCCAAAACAGCCTCATGAGAAAATTCAGGTTACGGTCCATGAAAGTAGAGCCATTAAACTCATGCATGATGAGATTCCTAAGATTAACAGCCCAGAGAAAAGGAATCTTGGGCTTAAAGATCATATCTAGATAACTCTTTTTGCATTACTGGCCTAACAGAACTGATTAAAAAACAAAAACAAAACAAACCTCACTAAATAAAGTACGCCAGGCATGTGATCCCAGCACTTGGGAGGCTGAGGCCATATTCCCTCAAGTTCAAGGCTAGCCTGAATTACAGAGACCCTGCCTCAAAACAAACAAACAGGCCAGGTGTGGTGGCATACCCCTGTAATCTCGGCACTCCAGAGGCTGAGGCAGGAGGACTGCTGGGAGTTCGAGTCCAGCCTGAGCTACAGAATGAGGGGGTTTTTTTGTTTTTTTTCCAGTATTGGGAATCAAACTCATGACCACGTGCTTGCCAGGCAGGCACTGTGCCACTGAGCTAAATTGTCAGCCCCCTACAGAATGAGTTTGAAGCCAGCCTGAACTGCATAGTGAAACTCTGTCTCAAAAAGGCAAAAAAAAAAGAACAAAAAACTCCAAAAAAACCATAAAACAAAACAAAGCTTGCAAGCCTGTGAAGCTTAGAAGGAAACTCCAAATCTGGCCACATGAATCTATGACTTTTTAACTCTTTGCGGGGGGGGGGGCAATGGTAATGGAGATCAAACTGAGGGGCTCAAGCATGTTAAATGCTCTATCACAGAGGTACACCCTGGGTCCCATCTTCAACTCTAAATACTCTAATATGCAAGCCAGGCATGGTGATGAATGCCTGTAATCCCAGCTCTCAGAAAGTTGAGGCAAAAGGATTGCCACAAGTTCAAGGCCAGCCTGAGCTACATAGTGAGTTCAAGGCCAGCCTGAACTGCACAGCAGAACCTTGTCTCAAAAACAAATGAACACAAAACAAACAAACAAAAAAACCTTACTCCCATAAGAGTGACCTGCTGCTGAAACTAAAGAAATACCCCATGCTCTCTCAAAGTTCATCTCAGTTTAAGAGCCACAGAGGATGACAGAAAGGAAATCCTTTCAAGTAAAGTGCCAGATGTCAAATTGGCCAACCAAGGAAACTACGCCAGGGTGAGGGTCTTCCCTGATCTTTTCCTGAAGGAACTGAGGTATGCAATGAGCCAACAACAACTGTTTTCTTCCCTTCTGGAAAGAGGCATCTCCTTTGTTTGAAACAGATACCTTGCAACTATTTGACTCAGTTCATGAGGGCTTTATCCATCCCTGCTGGACAATACCACATGCATCACAGGCCTTGAAACTGCATTCTGGTCCAGAATGACAACATGTACTGCTCCCTTTTGAGAAGGGGTGATCATACCTCATAGCAATACAGGTATCTCTGAAATTGGACAACTGGAAAGAAGGCACTGCAGAGCTGATCAAGGCATATAACTGCCATTTGAGGCTATAAATTCCTTATCATTTTGCTATAATTTGGTCAGGAATTTGAGGATCTGTGCTTTCTGTAAACAAATCCCGCAACAACAGCTAAGGAGAAGATGAGAGCTCTCAAATATGTTTAAGAGTCCACACTCTCAGACAGGTGTAGGGGTGTTCACCTATAATCCCAGCATTTGGGAGGCTGAGGCAGGAGAACTGCTGTAAGTTCAAGGCCAGCCTGGGCTACATACTGAATTCACAGTAGGCTGAGCTACACAGCAAGACTCTGCCTCAACAACAACAACAAAAAAGAATCCACACTCTCCAGGTAAGAGAAAACACCGATCAACTGGTGTGGGTAACATCTGAGTAGACAAGTGGTGTCCGGTTTCAAAAAAACAAGGTACTAACAGAAACAAAAGCAGGAGAAAGATTAGAGAAGAAGGAAGAGACAGGATCCCAAAGTGAGCCACAGAGGATACAGATCTACATGCAACAGCAGCAGCATTAAGATGAGGAACAGCCTTGAGATCCAGCCCCCAACAACAACAACAACGCACACATGCATGCATGCACACATGATGAGGAAACTAGGGAAGAACGCTGTCTTCGGAAGGAAGTTCCTTCCCATTTCTGATGCCAGAGTGAGGTCTTGGAAAGTATAGGGGAGCTCTCCTGCAGATGTGAAGACCAAGTGCAGCAGAAACAGAAGAGGAAGGTATTATTTTTGATGTTAAAACAGTGGGGAGAAGGTTTCAATCTTCAGAATTAAAGAGTCTTTCAATAGTTACAACACAGGACAAGTTTCCACAGGCTAAGTGTGGAAAGCAAATCCCTTTGGTCAACTCAAAAGTGAAGGTGCACAAAAATCACTCAGTGACATACATACACCAGGTGTAAGACCATGGGTTAAGTCTAAGCAATTTAACAGTGGGAGCAAAAGGGGAAATCAAAGTAAAGAAAATAGAAGGGGATGAGCTGCACCAGTGAGAGGAAGAAGATATGCTTAGAAGGTCTTGCGCACCTTGGGAAGGAAGAAAACCAACCCAGAAGGCAGGTTCTGAGCAGAGTTCAGGGAAGAGAACCATGGCCACTTCTAGCAGCCAGGGGAGGAAAGAGAGTCCCCCATGTGAGGAATTCAGGGCTCATCTTGTCAGCCACACCCATTCAAGGGCTTTCCAGAGCTTTTGTGCACAGATGGTATGGTGCCAAGCCCTGAGGAGCAGCCAGTTTACCTCCACACTTCCCACCCTCCTCGTTCTCACTCACCCACCTGCACAGCTTGGAGTAGACATTTTGGCATTTATTATCCATGGCTCTTCTCCTTGCTCCATCTTGAAGATTAAATCAGGTTTAGTACCATGATACCCTGTTAATGGAAAAATCACAAAGGATGTGGGCCAAGCTGCTAGGGATGAGACTAAGAGCTCAGAAGCTACACAACAAAACTGATCACTTGTACTTAGAGAAAGATTACAACTAGGAGGTGAGGGCCACATGGACCAAGAATATGTGACATCTAAAGTTCCAGTTCATAGTCATAAAACACTTTTGAGGACCCAGAGCTGACCAAGGAGAAAAAGGGAGATAGCAACTCATGACTCAATCTGAGGTAGGCAGGGAAGCCACACTTACCCACTGATAAGAGGTTGCTGTAGTTTTCCAGGGTCACCTCTCTGTACAGATGCCTCTGTGCTAAGTCCAGCAGCTGCCACTCTTCCCAGGAAAACTCCATGCACACATCCTTGAATGACAATAATCCCTGCAAGAACACATACCCCATTCAACTGGATACAATTACATCAAGTGATATGGGAAACAGAAACACCTCTCCACAGCATCTTCTGGCTCAGCATTTACTTTGTAGGAGAATTCAATCAATCAATCATTGAGCCTCTACATCCCAGGTACTCTTTGTATCCTGGGTCCTGAAGAGTTCAGGCTAAGTAAAATCCGATTTTCTTACTGACACACTCTCAATTTTGTAGAGGGAAACAAACACATATACGTTCAAATGTATAATAAACAGACCTGGGTTACATTCCACAGAATTGGAGAGAAAAATTCTCAGTAAGGTCTGAACTTGGCTCTACTCAGATACTGGGGCATCTGGAGGTTCCCCAAGATGATGGGGTGGAAAGAGGAAATCAGGATGTTGTTATGATAGAGTTCGCCTACAAGTAATGAGGAAAAACAAGTGTGTAAACAAAAGAGTTCATCTTCCTACTTGCTGAAGTCCAAAAGAACCTGGGCTAGCGGGAGATCCTCTCCCAGTGTAACCCAAGTCTAAGATGGCTCTGGTACCACATCCAAATCTAAACAGCTACATGCATGAAGTCCTGAGTTCAATCTCCAGGGGTTGGAAGTGAAAGGCAGGAGAATTCAGAAATGCAGCTTGTTTCTTTTGTGCCCACTGACAAGAACAGGTAAATGGGAGAGAACCTGCACTTCCCATGCACAGGAGATGCACCCTGTAGCACACAGGCAGGGCCCAGTAAGTTCTAGCAACATCTTAGACCCAAGGCAGGGCTCCTGTGGGGAACAGGAAAGGGCCAGACTGCAGAACACACCTGTCTTTCCTGAGGAAATAACCAGGGTAAGTGACATAAATAAGAGAGCTAATAGGGCAATGTCTGAAGAAAAACAGGCTGAAAACTTTCCAGGAATGAAGACATATGGGAGTTCATATGTGAAAACCCTACCATTAAAAAGCAAGACTAGTAACCCAAAAAAGGCCCAAATTAAAGCAGATGGTAAAAAAAAAAAAAATTCCAAAAATAAAGTATAAAGAGAACATGTTAAGGACAGAACATTTCCTGAAAATAAGGTGCTAAAAAAAATTTTGATTCTAAAATCTTATACCAACCAAATTAAAAGGCAAATCTCTCTCCTATGTACACATATGCTCAGTGGTTCTCAATGGGGAGGCAAAAGATTTTGCCCCACCCTCAGGTGACATCTGACAATGTTTGGAGCCACTTAAGATTTGTCACACTGGCATAGTGGTACTAGCAACCAATACACAGGACAGCCCTCTACACCGAAGAATTATTTGGCCCCAAATGTCAAAATGGTAAGACTAAGGATCCTGGTATAGGCCTAAAAGAAATGAGCTGCCATGTCTACCTAAACACAAGTACAAAAATGTTCATAGTGAGCCAGGCATGGTGGCAGACAGTGTATTCCCAGTACTCTGGGAGCCTAATGCAGGAGGATCACAAGTTTGAGCACAGCCTGGGCAACTTAGCAAAATCCTGTCTCAAAATAAAAGAGCTGGGCATGGTGGCCCTTGCTTATCATCCAAATGATTTGAGAGGTTGAGGCAGGAGAATGTTTTGAGCCCAGTCTGGGCAACTCAGTGAGACTCTGTTTCAAAGTTTAAAAAATAAAAAAAAAAAAAGAGCTGAAAATGTAGCTCAGAAGTACAGCACTTGCCTAGCATGCATGAAGTCCTGAGTTCAATCTCCAGAGCTGGAAAAATAAATAATAAAAATTTTTTTTGAGAGAGAGAGAGAGTATCTCTCTAGTAGTTCAAGATAGCCTTGAAATCACTATGTAGCCCAGACTGGCCCCAAACTCACAGTGATCCTCCTGCCTCAGCCTCCCAAGTGCTGGGATTACAATTGTGTGCCACCATGCCTGGCTCATAAACACTTTTCTAAAAAGAAGTATCATATACTTCTGCCAAGATGTACTGACTCACGATAGGATCACAACAGCAAAGCTAACTAATCATTATCTGGAACTTCTAAAACTGGGAGCCAAAATAAATCTTTTCTCCAAAAAACAAAACAAAACACTAAATAAATGGAGATATTCTATGTTCATGGATAGGAAGATTCAATACTGTCAAGATACCAGTTTTTCCCCCTTTGATCTAGAGTTGATGCAACCCCAATCAAAATCACATTAAGGGGGCTGGGGATATAGCTCAGCAGCACAAGAACCTACCTGACAAGTGCAGTCTGGAGTTTGATTCTGTACCAAAAATAAAAACAAAGTAAAGTAATTAAAATCACTAAGTTACTTTATAGATTCAACAAACTGACTCTAAGGTTTGTATGGAAAGATGACAGAATAGCCACAAAATATTGAAGGAAAATAATAAGATTAAAGGGCTGAAACTACCTGAAAATGATCAAGACAATTGGTGACATGGCTTGTGTTTAGATGTTCCCCCACAGTTGGGGGTTTTTTCAGAGGTGGGGTTTTTTCAGAGGATCTAGAGTGTGTGATGCTAGAACTGATTCATGGTGCAATGCTAGGCTCAAGGGCACTAGGATTAAGGGCGTAAGCGCTACTCACCCTAAGCAGTCTGAATAAAATAAAACGGGCGAAAAGATGCTGTTAAGGGCCTTTGCTTGCCTGTCTTGCTGTCTTCTGCTTGCCATAAACTGGTACTCTTCTGCAATCCCCCTCTTAGAGCCAAGCCACCCTGCCTTGGAGCCAGCCTATTATAGACTGAAATCTCTACAAACTAAGCCAAACAAACCTTTCCTCCTTTAACTTTGGGTGCCAGGCATTTTGTCTCAGTAATGAAAGGAAAGTAAGACATTTGGTACTGGAGAAAGAATAGATAATTAGAACAACAGTACACAAGAGAAGGCCTGGAATTAGGTACATCAATATGCTCAGTCAGCTGATCTTTGAAAAAGGAGCAAAGGCAAAACATGGAGAAGCCAGGAATGGTGGCTGTAAAGCCAGCACTCAGGAGGCTAAGGCAGGAGGATCACTACGAGTTTGAGGCAAGCCTGGGCTACACAGTGACTTCAAGACCAGCTTGAACTACATAATGAGATCCTGTCTCAAATAACCAAAAAAAGAAAAAAAATGGAAAAAAGTCTTTTCAGCTGGACATTCACAAGCACAAGAAATAAACTCAGACACAGAGCTTAGTTCCCACATGTTGTGGTTTGTGTCCGGATATCCCCCTAAAGCCTCAAGCAGTCATGCAGCGAGCTTCTAGAGTTTATGATTGATTCATGGCCCAATGCTGGGATTATGGGTGCCAGTGCTACACCCACCCTGAGGTGAGTAGTTTGCATACAGTGTAAGGGAGGGAAAAGAGGCTGCTTGTGGCTGCTCCTCTCTTTTGCTCTTGCTGCTTCTGCTGTCTTGTGCCGCCATGAACTAATGCCCTCTGTCATATGCCACCCTGCCTTGGAGCCACCCTAGTATGGACTGAAACCTCCACAAACTGTGAGCTAAATAAGCATTTCCTTCCTTAATTTTGAGCATCAGGTATTTTGTTCCTGCAACAAGAGAAAAGTAATGAAGACACTGTATAAAAGCTCAAAATGGATCACACATAAATGTGAAACACAAACCTAGATGATGCTGATAACTTGGTAACTTTTTAGATATGACAGTGTAGGTATAATCCACAATACTGTAATTAATTAATAAACTGGACTTCATTAAAATTAAAAATGACTAAAACAAAACAGGGGCACCACCAAATGTTGATGAGCATAGAACCCAAGGCCCATGAGTTGAACACACCAGGGTTTCCTGGGCTACACTGAGTGAAGAGGAATTGTCATGGGCCACATTTAAGGTATATAATATAAGGCTGGGGATATAGCTCAGTGGCACAAGTGCCTGCCTGGCAAGCACAAAGTCCTGAGTTTGATTCCTAGTACAAAAAAAAAAAAGCCGGGCGTGGTAGCACGTGTCTGTAATCCCAGCACTCAGGAAAGTGAGGCAGGAGGATCACTGCAAGTTTGAGACCAGCCTGGACTACAAAATGAACTCAAGCCTGAACTGCATAGTGAGACCCTATCTCAGGGGG